>NW_027447235.1:0-35042 GCF_038048845.1 Mixophyes fleayi | reverse complement strand
TTGAATCATGAATCATGAATCGAATCATGAATTGAATCATGAATCATGAATTGAATCATGAATCATGAATTGAATCATGAATTGAATCATGAATCATGAATCGAATCATGAATTGGTTCTTGAATCATGAATTGAATCATGAATCATGAATTGAATCATGAATCATGAAATATGAATCATGAATTGAATCATGAATCATGAATTGGTTCTTGAATCATGAATTGAATCATGAATCATGAATTGAATCATGAATCATGAAATATGAATCATGAATTGAATCATGAATCATGAATTGAATCATGAATTATGAATCATGAATTGAATCATGAATCATGAATTGAATAATGAATCATGATTTGAATCATGAATTGAATCATGAATCTTGAATCATGAATAGTGAATTGAATCATGAATCATGAATCATGAATCATAATTCATAAATTGAAACATGAATCATGAATTGAATCATGAATCGAATCATGAATTGAATCATGAATCATGAATTGAATCATGAATCATGATCTGAATCATGAATCATGAATGATGAATGATGAATCATGAACCATGAATTGAATCATGAATCATGAATTATGAATAATGAATTGAATCATGAATCATGATTCATGAATCACGAATCATGAATTGAATCATGAATCATGAATTATGAATAATGAATTGAATCATGAATCATGATTCATGAATCACGAATCATGAATTGAATCATGAATTGAATCATAAATCATGAATTGAATCATAAATCATGAATCATAAATCATGAATCATAAATTGAATCATGAATCATGAATTGAATCATGAATCATGAATCATGAATTGAATTATGAATCATGAATCGAATCATGAATCATGAATTATGAATCATGAATTGAATCATGAATTATGAATTATGAATCATGAATTGAATCATGAATCAAGAATCATGAATTGAATAATGAATCATAAAATGAATTATTAATTGAATCATGAATCATTAATCGAATCATTAATCATGAATCAAGAATCATGAATCATGAATTATGAATTGAATCATGAATCATGAATTATGAATCATGAATTGAATCATGAATCATGAATCATGAATCATGAATTGAATCATGAATTGAATCATGAATCATGAATTGAATCATGAATCATATATTGAAACATGAATCATGAATCATGAATTGAATCATGAATCATGAATTGAATCATGAATCATGAATTGAATCATGAATCGAATCATGAATCTAATCATGAATTGAATCATGAATCATGAATTGAATTATGAATCATGAATCGAATCATGAATCATGAATCATGAATTGAATCATGAATCATGAATCATGAATTGAATCATGAATCATTAATTGAATCATGAATCATGAATCATGAATCATGAATCATGAATTATGAATTGAATCATGAATCATGAATTATGAATCATGAATTGAATCATGAATCATGAATCATGAATCATGAATTGAATCATGAATTGAATCATTAATCATGAATTGAATCATGAATCATGAATCATGAATTGAATCATGAATCATGAATTGAATCATGAATCATGAATCATGAATTGAATCATGAATTGAATCATGAATCATGAATTGAATCATGAATCATATTTTGAAGCATGAATCAT
This sequence comes from Mixophyes fleayi, assembly GCF_038048845.1. Classification (NCBI taxonomy): domain Eukaryota; kingdom Metazoa; phylum Chordata; class Amphibia; order Anura; family Limnodynastidae; genus Mixophyes; species Mixophyes fleayi. The sequence continues at coordinate 33,397 of NW_027447235.1, read as the reverse complement.
GAATCATGAATTGAATTATGAATCATGAATTGAATCATGAATCATAATTCATGAATTGAATCATTAATCATGAAATGAATTATGAATCATGAATCGAATCATGAATCATGAATTGAATCATGAATTATGAATTATGAATCATGAATTGAATCATGAATCATGAATTGAATCATGAATTGAATCATGAATCATGAATCATGAATTATGAATTATGGATTGAATCATGAATCATGAATCATGAATCATGAATCATGATTTGAATCATGAATTAAATCATGAATCATGAATCATGAATCATGAATAATGAATTGAATCATGAATCATGAATCATGAATCATAATTCATAAATTGAATCATGAATCATGAATTGAACCATGAATTGAATCATGAATCATGAATCATGAATTGAATCATGTATCATGAATTGAATCATGAATCATGAATCATGAATTATGAATCATGAATTGAATTATGAATCATGAATCATGAATCATGAATTGAATCATAAATCATGAATTGAATCATAAATTATGAATCATGAATTGAATCATGAATCATGAATCATAAATTGAATCATTAATCATGAATCATGAATCATTAATCGAATCATGAATTATGAATCATGAATCATGAATTGAATCATGAATTGAATCATGAATCATGAATTGAATCATGAATCATATATTGAAGCATGAATCATGAATTGAATCATGAATCATGAATTGAATCATGAATCATGAATCATGAATCATGAATTGAACCATGAATTGAATCATGAATCATGAATCATGAATCGAATCATGAATCATGAATCGAATCATGAATTGAATCATGAATCATGAATTGAATTATGAATCATGAATCGAATCATGAATCATGAATTGAATCATGAATCATGAATCATGAATTGAATCATGAATCATTAATTGAATCATGAATCATGAATCATTAATTGAATCATGAATCATGAATCATGAATCATGAATTGAATCATGAATCATGAATTAATTCATGAATTGAATCATGAATTGAATCATTAATCATGAATCATGAATTGAATCATGAATCATGAATTGAATCATGAATCATGAATCATGAATTGAATCATGAATTGAATCATGAATCATGAATTGAATCATGAATCATGAATCATGAATTGAATCATGAATCATGAATTGAATCATGAATCATGAATCATGAATCATAAATAATGAATTGAATCATGAATCATAAATCATGAATCATAATTCATAAATTGAATCATGAATCATGAATCGAATCATGAATCATGAATTGAATCATGAATCATGAATTGAATCATGAATCATTAATTGAATCATGAATCATGAATCATGAATCTTGAATTTTGAATTTAATCATGAATCATGAATTATGAATCATGAATTGAATCATGAATCATGAATCATGAATTGAATCATGAATTATGAATCGAATCATGAATCATGAATTGAATCATGAATCATGAATTGAAATATTGAATCATGAATCATGAATCATGAATTAATTCATAAATTGAATCATGATTAATGAATCATGAATTGAATCATGATTAATGAATCATGAATCGAATCATGTATCATGAATCGAATCATAAATTATGAATCATGACTCAAATCATGAATTGAATCATTAATCGAATCATGAAATGAATCATGAATCATGAATTGAATCATGAACCATGAATTATGAATCATGAATTAAATAATGAATAATGATTCATGAATCACGAATCATGAATTGAATCAAGAATTGAATCATAAATCATGAATTGAATCATAAATCATGAATCATGAATCATGAATCATGAATTATGAATCATGAATTGAATTATGAATCATGAATCATGAATCATGAATTGAATCATAAATCATGAATTGAATCATAAATCATGAATCATGAATTGAATCATGAATCATGAATCATGAATTGAATTATTAATCATGAATCATGAATCATTAATCGAATCATGAATCATGAATCATGAATCATGAATTGAATCATGAATTGAATCATGAATCATATATTGAAGCATGAATCATGAATTGAATCATGAATCATGAATTGAATCATAATTCATGAATTGAACCATGAATTGAATCATGAATCATGAATCATGAATCGAATCATGAATCATGAATCGAATCATGAATTGAATCATGAATCATGAATTGAATTATGAATCATGAATCGAATCATGAATCATGAATCATGAATTGAATCATGAATCATGAATCATGAATTGAATCATGAATCATGAATTGAATCATGAATCATGAATCATGAATTGAACCATGAATTGAATCATGAATCATGAATCATGAATCGAATCATGAATTGAATCATGAATCATGAATTGAATTATGAATCATGAATCGAATCATGAATCATGAATCATGAATTGAATCATGAATCATGAATCATGAATTGAATCATGAATCATTAATTGAATCATGAATCATGAATCATGAATCATGAATTGAATCATGAATCATGAATCATGAATCAAGAATTGAATCATGAATCATGAATCATGAATTAATTCATGAATTGAATCATGAATTGAATCATTAATCATGAATCATGAATTGAATCATGAATCATGAATCATGAATTGAATCATGAATCATGAATTGAATCATGAATCATGAATCATGAATTGAATCATGAATTGAATCATGAATCATGAATTGAATCATGAATCATATATTGAAGCATGAATCATGAATCATGAAATGAATTATGAATCATGAATCAAATCATGAATCATGAATTAAATCATGAATTATGAATTATTAATCATTAATTGAATCATGAATCATGAATTGAATCATGAATTGAATCATGAATCATGAATCATGAATCATGAATTATGAATCATGGATTGAATCATGATTCATGATTTGAATCATGAATTGAATCATGAATCATGAATCATGAATCATGAATAATGAATTGAATCATGAATCATGAATCATGAATCATAATTCATAAATTGAATCATGAATCATGAATTGAACCATGAATTGAATCATGAATCATGAATCATGAATCGAATCATGAATCATGAATCATGAATCGAATCATGAATCATGAATCATGAATTATAAATCATAAATTGAATCATGAATCATGAATTGAACCAGGAATTGAATCATGAATCATGAATCATGAATCGAATCATGAATCATGAATCATGAATCGAATCATGAATCATGAATTGAATCATGAATCATGAATCATGAATTGAATCATGTATCATGAATTGAATCATGAATCATGAATTGAATCATGAATCATGAATCGAATCATGAATCATGAATCATGAATTGAATCATGAATCATGAATCATGAATTGAATCATGAATCATTAATTGAATCATGAATCATGAATCATGAATCTTGAATTTTGAATTTAATCATGAATCATGAATTATGAATCATGAATTGAATCATGAATCATGAATCATGAATTGAAATATTGAATCATGAATCATGAATCATGAATTAATTCATAAATTGAATCATGATTAATGAATCATGAATTGAATCATGATTAATGAATCATGAATCGAATCATGAATCATGAATCGAATCATGAATTATGAATCATGACTCAAATCATGAATTGAATCATTAATCGAATCATGAAATGAATCATGAATCATGAATTGAATCATGAACCATGAATTATGAATCATGAATTAAATAATGAATCATGATTCATGAATCACGAATCATGAATTGAATCAAGAATTGAATCATAAATCATGAATTATGAATCATGAATTGAATTATGAATCATGAATCATGAATTGAATCATAAATCATGAATTGAATCATAAATCATGAATCATGAATTGAATCATGAATCATGAATTGAATCATTAATTATGAATCATGAATCATTAATCGAATCATGAATCATGAATCATGAATCATGAGTCATGAATTATGAATTGAATCATGAATCATGAATTATGAATCATGAATTGAATCATGAATCATGAATCATGAATTGAATCATGAATTGAATCATGAATCATGAATCATGAAATGAATTATGAATCATGAATCATGAATTGAATCATGAATCATGAATCATGAATTGAATCATGAATTGAATCATGAATCATGAAATGAATTATGAATCATGAATCATGAATTGAATCATGAATCATGAATCATGAATCATTAATCGAATCATATATCATGAATCATGAGTCATGAATTATGAATTGAATCATGAATCATGAATTATGAATCATGAATTGAATCATGAATCATGAATCATGAATCATGAATTGAATCATGAATTGAATCATGAATTGAAGCATGAATCATGAATCATGAATTAAATCATGAATCATGAATTGATTCATGAATCATGAATTATGAATCATGAATCATGAATTGAATCATGAATCATGAATTGAAGCATGAATCATGAATTGAATCATGAATTATGAATCATGAATCATGAATCATGAATCATGAATTGAATCATGAATCATGAATCGAATCATGAATAATAAATTGAATCATGAATCATGAATCATGAATTGAATCATGAATCATAAATCATGAATCATGATTCATGAATCATGAATTATGAATCATGAATCATGAATTGAATCATGAATTATGAATCATGAATCATGAATTGAATCATGAATCATGAATTATGAATCATGAATTGAATTATGAATTATAAATCATGAATCATGAATCATGAATCATGAATTGAATCATAAATCATGAATCGAATCATGAATCATAAATTGAATCATGAATCATAAATCATGAATCATGAATCATGAATCATGAATTGAATCATAAATCATGAATCAAATCATGAATCATAAATTGAATCATAAATTATGAATCATTAATTGAATCATGAATTGAATCATGATTCATGAATGACGAATCATGAATAATGATTCATGAATCACGAATCATGAATTGAATCATGAATTAAATCATAAATCATGAATTGAATCATAAATCATGAATCATGAATCATAAATTGAATCATGAATCATGAATTGAATCATGAATTGAATCATTAATCATGAATCATGAATTGAATCATGAATCATGAATCATGAATTGAATCATGAATCATGAATTGAATCATGAATCATGAATTGAATCATGAATTATGAATCATGAATCATGAATTGAATCATGAATCATGAATTAAATCATGAATCATTATTCATGATTCATGTATCATGAATCATGAATCATGAATTATGAATCATGAATTGAATTATGAATCATGAATTGAATTATGAATCATGAATCATGAATTGAATCATAAATCATGAATCGAATCATGAATCATGAATTAAATCATGAATCATGAATTATGAATCATGAATCATGAATTTAATCATGAATTGAATCATGAATCATGAAATGAGTCATGAATCATGAATTATGAATTGAATCATTAATCATGAATTAAATCATGAATCATGAATTATGAATCATGAATCATGAATCATGAATCATGAATTGAATCATGAATCATGAATCATGAATTCAATCATAAATCATGATTCGAATCATGAATCATGAATTGAATCATGAATCATGAATCATGAATCATGAATTGAATCATGAATTAAATCATGAATCATGAATCGAATCATGAATCATGAATTGAATCATGAATCATGAATCATGAATTGAATCATGAATCATGAATCATGAATCGAATCATGAATCATGAATCGAATCATGAATCAAATCATGAATTGAATCATGAATCGAATCATGAATCATGTATTCAATCATGAATCAAGAATTTTGAATCATGAATTGAATCATGAATCATGAATCATGAATTGAATCATGAATTGAATCATGAATCATGAATTGAATCATAAATCATGAATCATGAATCATGAATCATGAATTGAATCATGAATCATGAATCATGAATTATGAATTATGAATTAAATCATGAATCATGAATTGAATCATGAATTGAGTCATGAATCATGAATTGAATCATAAATCATGAATCATGAATCATGAATCATGAATTGAATCATAAATCATGAATCGAATCATGAATCATGAATTGAATCATGAATCATGAATTATGAATCATGATTTGAATCATGAATCATGAATCATGAATCATGAATTGAATCATGAATCATGAATCGAATCATGAATTATGAATTGAATCATGAATCATGAATTATGAATCATGATTTGAATCATGAATCATAAATTGAATCATGAATCATGAATCATGAATCATGAATCATAATTCATAAATTGAATCATGAATCATGAATTGAATCATGAATTGAATCATGAATCATGAATTGAATCATGAATCATGAATAATGAATTGAATCATGAATTGAATCATGAATTGAATCATGAATCATGAATTGAATCATGAATCATGAATCATGAATTGAATCATGAATTGAATCATGAATTGAATCATGAATCATGAATTGAATCATGAATCTTGAATCATGAATCATGAATTGAATCATGAATCATGAATCATGAATCGAATCATGAATCATGAATTGAATCATGAATCATGAATTATAAATCATGATTTGAATCATGAATCATAAATTGAATCATGAATCATGAATCATGAATTGAGTCATGAATCAGGAATCATGAATCAAATCATGAATCATGAATCGTGAAGTGAATCATGAAATGAATCATGAATTATGAATCGAATCATGAATCATGAATTGAATCATGAATCATAAATCATGAATCATGAATCATGAATCATGAATTGAATCATGAATTGAGTCATGAATCATGAATTGAATCATAAATCATGAATCATGAATCATGAATCATGAATTGAATCATAAATCATGAATCGAATCATGAATCATGAATTGAATCATGAATCATGAATTATGAATCATGATTTGAATCATGAATCATGAATCATGAATCATGAATTGAATCATGAATCATGAATCGAATCATGAATTATGAATTGAATCATGAATCATGAATTATGAATCATGATTTGAATCATGAATCATAAATTGAATCATGAATCATGAATCATGAATCATGAATCATAATTCATAAATTGAATCATGAATCATGAATTGAATCATGAATTGAATCATGAATCATGAATTGAATCATGAATCATGAATCATGAATTGAATCATGAATTGAATCATGAATTGAATCATGAATCATGAATTGAATCATGAATCATGAATCATGAATTGAATCATGAATTGAATCATGAATTGAATCATGAATCATGAATTGAATCATGAATCATGAATCATGAATCATGAATTGAATCATGAATCATGAATCATGAATCGAATCATGAATCATGAATTGAATCATGAATCATGAATTCTAAATCATGATTTGAATCATGAATCATAAATTGAATCATGAATCATGAATTGAGTCATGAATCAGGAATCATGAATCAAATCATGAATCATGAATCATGAAGTGAATCATGAAATGAATCATGAATTATGAATCGAATCATGAATCATGAATTGAATCATGAATCATGAATCATGATTTGAATCATGAATCATGAATTGAATCATGAATCATAAATCATGAATCAAATCATGAATCATGAATTAAATCATGAATCATGAATTGAATCATGAATCATAAATCGAATCATGAATCATGAATCATAAATTGAATCATGAATTGAATCATAAATCATGAATCATGATTTGTATCATTAATCATGAATCATGAATTGAATCATGAATCATAAATCATGAATTGAATCATGAATCATAAATCGAATCATGAATCATGAACTGAATCATGAATCATGAATCATGAATTGAATCATGAATCATAAATCGAATCATGAATCATGAATCATAAATTGAATCATAAATCATGAATCGAATCATGAATCATGAATTGAATCATGAATCATGAATTATGAATCATGATTTGAATCATGAATCATGAATCATGAATCATGAATTGAATCATGAATCATGAATCGAATCATGAATCATGAATTGAATCATGAATCATGAATTATGAATCATGATTTGAATCATGAATCATAAATTGAATCATGAATCATGAATCATAATTCATAAATTGAATCATGAATCATGAATTGAATCATGAATTGAATCATGAATCATGAATTGAATCATGAATCATGAATCATGAATTGAATCATGAATTGAATCATGAATTGAATCATGAATCATGAATTGAATCATGAATCATGAATCATGAATTGAATCATGAATTGAATCATGAATCATGAATTGAATCATGAATCATGAATCATGAATTGAATCATGAATCATGAATCATGAATCGAATCATGAATCATGAATTGAATCATGAATCATGAATTATAAATCATGATTTGAATCATGAATCATAAATTGAATCATGAATCATGAATCATGAATTGAGTCATGAATCAGGAATCATGAATCAAATCATGAATCATGAATCATGAAGTGAATCATGAAATGAATCATGAATTATGAATCGAATCATGAATCATGAATTGAATCATGAATCATGAATCATGATTTGAATCATGAATCATGAATTGAATCATGAATCATAAATCATGAATCAAATCATGAATCATGAATTAAATCATGAATCATGAATCATGAATTGAATCATGAATCATAAATCGAATCATGAATCATGAATCATAAATTGAATCATGAATTGAATCATAAATCATGAATCATGATTTGTATCATTAATCATGAATCATGAATTGAATCATGAATCATAAATCATGAATTGAATCATGAATCAGAAATCGAATCATGAATCATGAACTGAATCATGAATCATGAATCATGAATTGAATCATGAATCATAAATCGAATCATGAATCATAAATTGAATCATGAATCATGAATTATGAATCATGAAATAAATCATGAATCATGAATCATGAATCGAATCATGAATCATGAATCAAGAATCATAAATCGAATCATGAATCATGAATTGAATCACGAATCATGAATCATGAATTGAATCATGAATCAGGAATCAGGAATCGAATCATGAATCAGGAATCATGAATTGAATCATGAATTGAATCATGAATCATGAATCGAATCATGAATCATGAATTGTATCATGAATTGAATCATGAATTGAATCATGAATCATAAATCATAAATCGAATCATGAATCATGAATTGAATCATGAATCGAATCATGAATCATGAATTGAATCATGAATCGAATCATGAATCATGAATTGAATCATGAATCGAATCATGAATCATGAATTGAATTATGAATCATGAATTATGAATCATGAATTAAATCATGAATCATGAATCATGAATTGAATCATGAAACATGAATCATGAATCATGAATTGAATCATGAATCATGAATTATAAATCATGAATTGAATCATGAATCATGAATCATGAATTGAATCATGAATCATGAATCATGAATCATGAATTGAATCATGAATCATGAATCATGAATCATGAATTGAATGATGAATCATGAATCATGAATTGAATCATGAATCATGAATCATGAATCGAATCATGAATCATGAATCGAATCATGAATCAAATCATGAATTGAATCATGAATCGAATCATGAATCATGTATTCAATCATGAATCAAGAATTTTGAATCATGAATTGAATCATGAATCATGAATCATGAATCATGAATTGAATCATGAATTGAATCATGAATCATGAATTGAATCATAAATCATGAATCATGAATCATGAATCATGAATTGAATCATGAATCATGAATCATGAATTGAATCATAAATCATGAATCATGAATTGAATCATGAATTGAGTCATGAATCATGAATTGAATCATAAATCATGAATCATGAATAATGAATCATGAATCATGAATTGAATCATGAATCATGAATCGAATCATGAATCATGAATTGAATCATGAATCATGAATTATGAATCATGATTTGAATCATGAATCATGAATCATGAATCATGAATTGAATCATGAATCATGAATCGAATCATGAATCATGAATTGAATCATGAATCATGAATTATGAATCATGATTTGAATCATGAATCATAAATTGAATCATGAATCATGATTCATGAATCATGAATCATAATTCATAAATTGAATCATGAATCATGAATTGAATCATGAATCGAATCATGAATCATGAATTGAATCATGAATCATGAATTATGAATCATGATTTGAATCATGAATCATAAATTGAATCATGAATCATGAATCATGAATCATAATTCATAAATTGAATCATGAATCATGAATTGAATCATGAATTGAATCATGAATCATGAATTGAATCATGAATCATGAATCATGAATTGAATCATGAATTGAATCATGAATTGAATCATGAATCATGAATTGAATCATGAATCATGAATCATGAATTGAATCATGAATCATGAATCATGAATCGAATCATGAATCATAATTTGAATCATGAATCATGAATTATAAATCATGATTTGAATCATGAATCATAAATTAAATCATGAATCATGAATCATGAAGTGAATCATGAAATGAATCATGAATTATGAATCGAATCATGAATCATGAATTGAATCATGAATCATGAATCATGAATTGAATCATGAATCATGAATCATGATTTGAATCATGAATCATGAATTGAATCATGAATCATGAATTAAATCATGAATCATGAATCATGAATTGAATCATGAATCATAAATCAAATCATGAATCATGAATCATAAATTGAATCATGAATTGAATCATGATTCATGAATCATGATTTGTATCATTAATCATGAATCATGAATTGAATCATGAATCATAAATCATGAATTGAATCATGAATCATAAATCGAATCATGAATCATGAACTGAATCATGAATCATGAATCATGAATTGAATCATGAATCATAAATCGAATCATGAATCACGAATCATAAATTGAATCATGAATCATGAATTATGAATCATGAAATGAATCATGAATCATGAATCATGAATCGAATCATGAATCATGAATCAAGAATCATAAATCGAATCATGAATCATGAATTGAATCACGAATCATGAATCATGAATTGAATCATGAATCAGGAATCAGGAATCGAATCATGAATCAGGAATCATAAATTGAATCATGAATTGAATCATGAATCGAATCATGAATCATGAATTGTATCATGAATTGAATCATGAATTGAATCATGAATCATAAATCATAAATCGAATCATGAATCATGAATTGAATCATGAATCGAATCATGAATCATGAATTGAATCATGAATCGAATCATGAATCATGAATTGAATCATGAATCATGAATTATGAATCATGAATTAAATCATGAATCATGAATCATGAATTGAATCATGAATCATGAATCATGAATTGAATCATGAATCATGAATTATAAATCATGAATTGAATCATGAATCATGAATCATGAATTGAATCATGAATAATGAATTATGAATCATGAATTGAATCATGAATCATGAATTGAATCATGAATCATGTATTATGAATCATGAATCATGTATTATGAATCATGAATTGAATCATGAATCATGAATTGAATCATGAATTGAATCATGAATCATGAATCATGAATCGTGAATCATGAATTGAATTATGAATCATGAATCGAATCATGAATCATGAATTGTATCATGAATTGAATCATGAATTGAATCATGAATCATAAATCATAAATCGAATCATGAATCGAATCATGAATCGAATCATGAATCATGAATTGAATCATGAATCGAATCATGAATCATGAATTGAATCATGAATCATGAATTATGAATCATGAATTAAATCATGAATCATGAATCATGAATTGAATCAGGAATCATGAATCATGAATCATGAATCATGAATTGAATCATAAATCATGAATTATAAATCATGAATTGAATCATGAATCATGAATCATGAATTGAATCATGAATCATGAATTATGAATCATGAATTGAATCATGAATCATGAATCATGAATCGAATCATGAATCATGGATTGAATCATGAATTGAATCATGAATCATGAATCATGAATCGAATCATGAATCATGGATTGAATCATGAATTGAGTCATGAATCGCATCATGAATAATGAATTGAATCATGAATTGAATCATGAATCATGAATCATGAATTGAATCATGTATCATGAATCGAATCATGAATTGAATCATAAATCATGAATTGAATCATGAATCATGAATTGAATCATGAATCATGAATCATGAATTTAATCTTGAATCATGAATCATGAATTGAATCATGAATCATTAATCGAATCATGAATCATGAGTCATGAATCATGAATCATGAATTATGAAATGAATCATGAATCATGACTTATGAATCATGAATTGAATCATGAATCATGAATCATGAATCATGAATTGAATCATGAACCATGAATCATGAATCATGAATTGAATCATAATTCGAATCATGAATCATGAATCATGAATCAAATCTTAAATCATGAATCATGAATTGAATCATGAATCATGAATCGAATCATGAATCATGAATCATGAATTGAATCATGAATCATGAATCATGAATCATGAATCATGAATTGAATCATGAATCATGAATTGAATCATGAATCATGAATTGAATCATGATTTATGAATCATGAATTAAATCATAAATTGAGTCATGATTAATAAATCATGAATTGAATCATAATTAATGAATCATGAATCGAATCATGAATCATGAATCATGAATTTAATCTTGAATCATGAATCATGAATTGAATCATGAATCATTAATCGAATCATGAATCATGAGTCATGAATCATGAATCATGAATTATGAAATGAATCATGAATCATGACTTATGAATCATGAATTGAATCATGAATCATGAATTATGAATCATGAATTGAATCATGAATCATGAATCATGAATTGAATCATGAATTGAATAATAATTCATGAATTGAAGAATGAATCATGAATTGAATCATCAATCATGAATTGAATCATGAATCATGAATCATGATTCATGAATCAAGAATTATGAATCATGAATCATGAATTGAATCATGAATCATGAATCATGAATCGAATCATGAATCATGAATTGAATCATGAATCATGAATCATGAATTGAATCATGAATCATGAATCAAGAATCATGAATTGAATCATGAATCATGAATCATGAATCATGAATCGAATCATGAATTATGAATTATGAATCATGAATCATGAATTGAATCATGAATCATGAATTGAATCATGAATCATGAATCATAAATTGAATCATTAATCATGAATCATTAATCATGAATTGAATCAAGAATCATGAATTGCATCATGAATCATGAATCGAATCATGAATCATGAATTGAATCATGAATCATGAATTGAATCATGAATCATGAATCGAATCATGAATCATGAATTGAATCATTAATCATGAATCATTAATCATGAATTGAATCAAGAATCATGAATTGCATCATGAATCATGAATCGAATCATGAATCATGAATTGAATCATGAATCATGAATCATGAACCATGAATTGAATCATGAATCATGAATCATGAATCATGAATTGAATCATGAATTGAATCATGATTAACGAATCATGAATTGAATCATGATTAATGAATCATGAATCGGATCATGAATCATGAATCGAATCATGAATTATGAATCATGACTCAAATCATGAATTGAATCATGAATCGAATCATGAATCGGATCATGAATCATGAATCGAATCATGAATTATGAATCATGACTCAAATCATGAATTGAATCATGAATCGAATCATGAATTGAATCATGAATCATGAATTGAATCATGAATCATGAATCGAATCATGAATCATGAATTGAATCATGAATCATGAATTATGAATCATGATTTGAATCATGAATCATAAATTGAATCATGAATCATGATTCATGAATCATGAATCATAATTCATAAATTGAATCATGAATCATGAATTGAATCATGAATCGAATCATGAATCATGAATTGAATCATGAATCATGAATTATGAATCATGATTTGAATCATGAATCATAAATTGAATCATGAATCATGAATCATGAATCATAATTCATAAATTGAATCATGAATCATGAATTGAATCATGAATTGAATCATGAATCATGAATTGAATCATGAATCATGAATCATGAATTGAATCATGAATTGAATCATGAATTGAATCATGAATCATGAATTGAATCATGAATCATGAATCATGAATCATGAATTGAATCATGAATCATGAATCATGAATCGAATCATGAATCATAATTTGAATCATGAATCATGAATTATAAATCATGATTTGAATCATGAATCATAAATTAAATCATGAATCATGAATCATGAAGTGAATCATGAAATGAATCATGAATTATGAATCGAATCATGAATCATGAATTGAATCATGAATCATGAATCATGAATTGAATCATGAATCATGAATCATGATTTGAATCATGAATCATGAATTGAATCATGAATCATGAATTAAATCATGAATCATGAATCATGAATTGAATCATGAATCATAAATCAAATCATGAATCATGAATCATAAATTGAATCATGAATTGAATCATGATTCATGAATCATGATTTGTATCATTAATCATGAATCATGAATTGAATCATGAATCATAAATCATGAATTGAATCATGAATCATAAATCGAATCATGAATCATGAACTGAATCATGAATCATGAATCATGAATTGAATCATGAATCATAAATCGAATCATGAATCACGAATCATAAATTGAATCATGAATCATGAATTATGAATCATGAAATGAATCATGAATCATGAATCATGAATCGAATCATGAATCATGAATCAAGAATCATAAATCGAATCATGAATCATGAATTGAATCACGAATCATGAATCATGAATTGAATCATGAATCAGGAATCAGGAATCGAATCATGAATCAGGAATCATAAATTGAATCATGAATTGAATCATGAATCGAATCATGAATCATGAATTGTATCATGAATTGAATCATGAATTGAATCATGAATCATAAATCATAAATCGAATCATGAATCATGAATTGAATCATGAATCGAATCATGAATCATGAATTGAATCATGAATCGAATCATGAATCATGAATTGAATCATGAATCATGAATTATGAATCATGAATTAAATCATGAATCATGAATCATGAATTGAATCATGAATCATGAATCATGAATTGAATCATGAATCATGAATTATAAATCATGAATTGAATCATGAATCATGAATCATGAATTGAATCATGAATAATGAATTATGAATCATGAATTGAATCATGAATCATGAATTGAATCATGAATCATGTATTATGAATCATGAATCATGTATTATGAATCATGAATTGAATCATGAATCATGAATTGAATCATGAATTGAATCATGAATCATGAATCATGAATCGTGAATCATGAATTGAATTATGAATCATGAATCGAATCATGAATCATGAATTGTATCATGAATTGAATCATGAATTGAATCATGAATCATAAATCATAAATCGAATCATGAATCGAATCATGAATCGAATCATGAATCATGAATTGAATCATGAATCGAATCATGAATCATGAATTGAATCATGAATCATGAATTATGAATCATGAATTAAATCATGAATCATGAATCATGAATTGAATCAGGAATCATGAATCATGAATCATGAATCATGAATTGAATCATAAATCATGAATTATAAATCATGAATTGAATCATGAATCATGAATCATGAATTGAATCATGAATCATGAATTATGAATCATGAATTGAATCATGAATCATGAATCATGAATCGAATCATGAATCATGGATTGAATCATGAATTGAATCATGAATCATGAATCATGAATCGAATCATGAATCATGGATTGAATCATGAATTGAGTCATGAATCATGAATCATGAATCGCATCATGAATAATGAATTGAATCATGAATTGAATCATGAATCATGAATCATGAATTGAATCATGTATCATGAATCGAATCATGAATTGAATCATAAATCATGAATTGAATCATGAATCATGAATTGAATCATGAATCATGAATCATGAATTTAATCTTGAATCATGAATCATGAATTGAATCATGAATCATTAATCGAATCATGAATCATGAGTCATGAATCATGAATCATGAATTATGAAATGAATCATGAATCATGACTTATGAATCATGAATTGAATCATGAATCATGAATCATGAATCATGAATTGAATCATGAACCATGAATCATGAATCATGAATTGAATCATAATTCGAATCATGAATCATGAATCATGAATCAAATCTTAAATCATGAATCATGAATTGAATCATGAATCATGAATCGAATCATGAATCATGAATCATGAATTGAATCATGAATCATGAATCATGAATCATGAATCATGAATTGAATCATGAATCATGAATTGAATCATGAATCATGAATTGAATCATGATTTATGAATCATGAATTAAATCATAAATTGAGTCATGATTAATAAATCATGAATTGAATCATAATTAATGAATCATGAATCGAATCATGAATCATGAATCATGAATTTAATCTTGAATCATGAATCATGAATTGAATCATGAATCATTAATCGAATCATGAATCATGAGTCATGAATCATGAATCATGAATTATGAAATGAATCATGAATCATGACTTATGAATCATGAATTGAATCATGAATCATGAATTATGAATCATGAATTGAATCATGAATCATGAATCATGAATTGAATCATGAATTGAATAATAATTCATGAATTGAAGAATGAATCATGAATTGAATCATCAATCATGAATTGAATCATGAATCATGAATCATGATTCATGAATCAAGAATTATGAATCATGAATCATGAATTGAATCATGAATCATGAATCATGAATCGAATCATGAATCATGAATTGAATCATGAATCATGAATCATGAATTGAATCATGAATCATGAATCAAGAATCATGAATTGAATCATGAATCATGAATCATGAATCATGAATCGAATCATGAATTATGAATTATGAATCATGAATCATGAATTGAATCATGAATCATGAATTGAATCATGAATCATGAATCATAAATTGAATCATTAATCATGAATCATTAATCATGAATTGAATCAAGAATCATGAATTGCATCATGAATCATGAATCGAATCATGAATCATGAATTGAATCATGAATCATGAATTGAATCATGAATCATGAATCGAATCATGAATCATGAATTGAATCATTAATCATGAATCATTAATCATGAATTGAATCAAGAATCATGAATTGCATCATGAATCATGAATCGAATCATGAATCATGAATTGAATCATGAATCATGAATCATGAACCATGAATTGAATCATGAATCATGAATCATGAATCATGAATTGAATCATGAATTGAATCATGATTAACGAATCATGAATTGAATCATGATTAATGAATCATGAATCGGATCATGAATCATGAATCGAATCATGAATTATGAATCATGACTCAAATCATGAATTGAATCATGAATCGAATCATGAATCGGATCATGAATCATGAATCGAATCATGAATTATGAATCATGACTCAAATCATGAATTGAATCATGAATCGAATCATGAATTGAATCATGAATCATGAATTGAATCATGAATCTTGAATCATGAATAATGAATCATGAATCATGAATTGAATCATGAATCATGAATTATGAATCATGAATTGAATCATGAATTGAATCATAAATCATGAATTGAATCATAAATCATGAATCATGAATCATAAATTGAATCTTGAATCATGAATTGAATCATGAATTGAATCATTAATCATGAATCATGTATTGAATATTGAATCATGAATCATGAATTGAATCATGAATCATGAATCATGAATTGAATCATGAATCGTGGATTGAATCATGAATTGAATCATGAATCATGAATTTAATCATGTATCATGAATCGAATCATGAATTGAATCATAAATCATGAATTGAATCATGAATCATGAATCGAATCATGAATCATGAATCATGATTCATGAATTGAATCATGAATCATTAATCGAATCATGAATCATGAGTCATGAATCATGAATCATGAATTATGAAATGAATCATGAATCATGAATTATGAATCATGAATTGAATCATGAATCATGAATTATGAATTATGAATTGAATCATGAATCATGAATTGAATCATGAATCATGAATCGAATCATGAATCATGAATCATGAATCGAATCATGAATCATGAATTGAATCATGAATTGAATCATGAATCATGAATTGAATCATGAATCATGAATCATGAATTGAATCATGAATTGAATCATGAATTGAATCATGAATCATGAATTGAATCATGAATCATGAATCATGAATCATGAATTGAATCATGAATCATGAATCATGAATCGAATCATGAATCATAATTTGAATCATGAATCATGAATTATAAATCATGATTTGAATCATGAATCATAAATTAAATCATGAATCATGAATCATGAAGTGAATCATGAAATGAATCATGAATTATGAATCGAATCATGAATCATGAATTGAATCATGAATCATGAATCATGAATTGAATCATGAATCATGAATCATGATTTGAATCATGAATCATGAATTGAATCATGAATCATGAATTAAATCATGAATCATGAATCATGAATTGAATCATGAATCATAAATCAAATCATGAATCATGAATCATAAATTGAATCATGAATTGAATCATGATTCATGAATCATGATTTGTATCATTAATCATGAATCATGAATTGAATCATGAATCATAAATCATGAATTGAATCATGAATCATAAATCGAATCATGAATCATGAACTGAATCATGAATCATGAATCATGAATTGAATCATGAATCATAAATCGAATCATGAATCACGAATCATAAATTGAATCATGAATCATGAATTATGAATCATGAAATGAATCATGAATCATGAATCATGAATCGAATCATGAATCATGAATCAAGAATCATAAATCGAATCATGAATCATGAATTGAATCACGAATCATGAATCATGAATTGAATCATGAATCAGGAATCAGGAATCGAATCATGAATCAGGAATCATAAATTGAATCATGAATTGAATCATGAATCGAATCATGAATCATGAATTGTATCATGAATTGAATCATGAATTGAATCATGAATCATAAATCATAAATCGAATCATGAATCATGAATTGAATCATGAATCGAATCATGAATCATGAATTGAATCATGAATCGAATCATGAATCATGAATTGAATCATGAATCATGAATTATGAATCATGAATTAAATCATGAATCATGAATCATGAATTGAATCATGAATCATGAATCATGAATTGAATCATGAATCATGAATTATAAATCATGAATTGAATCATGAATCATGAATCATGAATTGAATCATGAATAATGAATTATGAATCATGAATTGAATCATGAATCATGAATTGAATCATGAATCATGTATTATGAATCATGAATCATGTATTATGAATCATGAATTGAATCATGAATCATGAATTGAATCATGAATTGAATCATGAATCATGAATCATGAATCGTGAATCATGAATTGAATTATGAATCATGAATCGAATCATGAATCATGAATTGTATCATGAATTGAATCATGAATTGAATCATGAATCATAAATCATAAATCGAATCATGAATCGAATCATGAATCGAATCATGAATCATGAATTGAATCATGAATCGAATCATGAATCATGAATTGAATCATGAATCATGAATTATGAATCATGAATTAAATCATGAATCATGAATCATGAATTGAATCAGGAATCATGAATCATGAATCATGAATCATGAATTGAATCATAAATCATGAATTATAAATCATGAATTGAATCATGAATCATGAATCATGAATTGAATCATGAATCATGAATTATGAATCATGAATTGAATCATGAATCATGAATCATGAATCGAATCATGAATCATGGATTGAATCATGAATTGAATCATGAATCATGAATCATGAATCGAATCATGAATCATGGATTGAATCATGAATTGAGTCATGAATCATGAATCATGAATCGCATCATGAATAATGAATTGAATCATGAATTGAATCATGAATCATGAATCATGAATTGAATCATGTATCATGAATTGAATCATGTATCATGAATCGAATCATGAATTGAATCATAAATCATGAATTGAATCATGAATCATGAATTGAATCATGAATCATGAATTGAATCATGAATCATGAATCATGAATTTAATCTTGAATCATGAATCATGAATTGAATCATGAATCATTAATCGAATCATGAATCATGAGTCATGAATCATGAATCATGAATTATGAAATGAATCATGAATCATGACTTATGAATCATGAATTGAATCATGAATCATGAATCATGAATCATGAATTGAATCATGAACCATGAATCATGAATCATGAATTGAATCATAATTCGAATCATGAATCATGAATCATGAATCAAATCTTAAATCATGAATCATGAATTGAATCATGAATCATGAATCGAATCATGAATCATGAATCATGAATTGAATCATGAATCATGAATCATGAATCATGAATCATGAATTGAATCATGAATCATGAATTGAATCATGAATCATGAATTGAATCATGATTTATGAATCATGAATTAAATCATAAATTGAGTCATGATTAATAAATCATGAATTGAATCATAATTAATGAATCATGAATCGAATCATGAATCATGAATCATGAATTTAATCTTGAATCATGAATCATGAATTGAATCATGAATCATTAATCGAATCATGAATCATGAGTCATGAATCATGAATCATGAATTATGAAATGAATCATGAATCATGACTTATGAATCATGAATTGAATCATGAATCATGAATTATGAATCATGAATTGAATCATGAATCATGAATCATGAATTGAATCATGAATTGAATAATAATTCATGAATTGAAGAATGAATCATGAATTGAATCATCAATCATGAATTGAATCATGAATCATGAATCATGATTCATGAATCAAGAATTATGAATCATGAATCATGAATTGAATCATGAATCATGAATCATGAATCGAATCATGAATCATGAATTGAATCATGAATCATGAATCATGAATTGAATCATGAATCATGAATCAAGAATCATGAATTGAATCATGAATCATGAATCATGAATCATGAATCGAATCATGAATTATGAATTATGAATCATGAATCATGAATTGAATCATGAATCATGAATTGAATCATGAATCATGAATCATAAATTGAATCATTAATCATGAATCATTAATCATGAATTGAATCAAGAATCATGAATTGCATCATGAATCATGAATCGAATCATGAATCATGAATTGAATCATGAATCATGAATTGAATCATGAATCATGAATCGAATCATGAATCATGAATTGAATCATTAATCATGAATCATTAATCATGAATTGAATCAAGAATCATGAATTGCATCATGAATCATGAATCGAATCATGAATCATGAATTGAATCATGAATCATGAATCATGAACCATGAATTGAATCATGAATCATGAATCATGAATCATGAATTGAATCATGAATTGAATCATGATTAACGAATCATGAATTGAATCATGATTAATGAATCATGAATCGGATCATGAATCATGAATCGAATCATGAATTATGAATCATGACTCAAATCATGAATTGAATCATGAATCGAATCATGAATCGGATCATGAATCATGAATCGAATCATGAATTATGAATCATGACTCAAATCATGAATTGAATCATGAATCGAATCATGAATTGAATCATGAATCATGAATTGAATCATGAATCTTGAATCATGAATAATGAATCATGAATCATGAATTGAATCATGAATCATGAATTATGAATCATGAATTGAATCATGAATTGAATCATAAATCATGAATTGAATCATAAATCATGAATCATGAATCATAAATTGAATCTTGAATCATGAATTGAATCATGAATTGAATCATTAATCATGAATCATGTATTGAATATTGAATCATGAATCATGAATTGAATCATGAATCATGAATCATGAATTGAATCATGAATCGTGGATTGAATCATGAATTGAATCATGAATCATGAATTTAATCATGTATCATGAATCGAATCATGAATTGAATCATAAATCATGAATTGAATCATGAATCATGAATCGAATCATGAATCATGAATCATGATTCATGAATTGAATCATGAATCATTAATCGAATCATGAATCATGAGTCATGAATCATGAATCATGAATTATGAAATGAATCATGAATCATGAATTATGAATCATGAATTGAATCATGAATCATGAATTATGAATTATGAATTGAATCATGAATCATGAATTGAATCATGAATCATGAATCGAATCATGAATCATGAATCATGAATCGAATCATGAATCATGAATCGAATCATGAATCATGAATCATGAATTGAATCATGAATCATGAATCATGAATCATGAATCATGAATTGAATCATGAATCATGAATCATAAATTGAATCATGAATCATGAATCATGAATTGAAATCATGAATCATGAATCATGAATTGAATCATGAATCATGAATCATGAATTGAATCATGAATCATGGATTGAATCATGAATTGAATCATGAATCATGAATCATGAATCGAATCATGAATCATGGATTGAATCATGAATTGAGTCATAAATCATGAATCGAATCATGAATCATGGATTGAATCATGAATTGAATCATGAATCATGAATTGAATCATGTATCATGAATCGAATCATGAATTGAATCATAAATCATGAATTGAATCATGAATCATGAATTGAATCATGAATCATGAATCATGAATTTAATCATGAATCATGAATCATGAATCATGAATCATGAATTGAATCATGAATCATTAATCGAATCATGAATCATGAGTCATGAATCATGAGTCATGAATTATGAAATGAATCATGAATCATGACTTATGAATCATGAATTAAATCATGAATCATGAATCGAATCATGAATCATGGATTGAATCATGAATTGAGTCATAAATCATGAATCATGAATCGAATCATGAATCATGGATTGAATCATGAATTGAATCATGAATCATGAATTGAATCATGTATCATGAATCGAATCATGAATTGAATCATAAATCATGAATTGAATCATGAATCATGAAGTGAATCATGAATCATGAATCATGAATTTAATCATGAATCATGAATCATGAATCATGAATCATGAATTGAATCATGAATCATTAATCGAATCATGAATCATGAGTCATGAATCATGAGTCATGAATTATGAAATGAATCATGAATCATGACTTATGAATCATGAATTGAATCATGAATCATGAATCATGAATCATGAATTGAATCATTAACCATGAATCATGAATCATGAATTGAATCATGAATCGAATCATGAATCATGAATCATGAATCAAAATATGAATCATGAATCATGAATTGAATCATGAATCATGAATTGAATCATGAATCATGAATCATGAATTGAATCATGAATCATGAATCATGATTTAAATCATGAATCATGAATTGAATCATGAATCATAAATCATGAATCAAATCATGAATCATGAATTAAATCATGAATCATGAATCATGAATTGAATCATGAATCATAAATCGAATCATGAATCATGAATCATAAATTGAATCATGAATTGAATCATGAATCATGAATCATGATTTGTATCATTAATCATGAATCATGAATTGAATCATGAATCATAAATCATTAATTGAATCATGAATCATAAATCGAATCATGAATCATGAACTGAATCATGAATCATGAATCATGAATTGAATCATGAATCATAAATCGAATCATGAATCATGAATCATAAATTGAATCATGAATCATGAATTATGAATCATGAAATGAATCATGAATCATGAATCATGAATCGAATCATGAATCATGAATCAAGAATCATAAATCGAATCATGAATCATGAATTGAATCACGAATCATGAATCATGAATTGAATCATGAATCAGGAATCAGGAATCGAATCATGAATCAGGAATCATGAATTGAATCATGAATTGAATCATGAATCATGAATCGAATCATGAATCATGAATTGTATCATGAATTGAATCATGAATTGAATCATGAATAATAAATCATAAATCGAATCATGAATCATGAATTGAATCATGAATCGAATCATGAATCATAAATTGAATCATGAATCGAATCATGAATCATGAATTGAATCATGAATCATGAATTATGAATCATGAATTAAATCATGAATCATGAATCATGAATTGAATCATGAATCATGAATTATAAATCATGAATTGAATCATGAATCATGAATCATGAATTGAATCATGAATCATGAATTATGAATCATGAATTGAATCATGAATCATGAATTGAATCATGAATCATGTATTATGAATCATGAATTGAAATCATGAATCATGAATTGAATCATGAATCATGATTTGAATCATGAATTGAATCATGATCATGAATCATGAATCGTGAATCATGAATTGAATTATGAATCATGAATCGAATCATGAATCATGAATTGTATCATGAATTGAATCATGAATTGAATCATGAATCATAAATCATAAATCGAATCATGAATCGAATCATGAATCGAATCATGAATCATGAATTGAATCATGAATCGAATCATGAATCATGAATTGAATCATGAATCATGAATTATGAATCATGAATTAAATCATGAATCATGAATCATGAATTGAATCAGGAATCATGAATCATGAATCATGAATCATGAATTGAATCATAAATCATGAATTATAAATCATGAATTGAATCATGAATCATGAATCATGAATTGAATCATGAATCATGAATTATGAATCATTAATTGAATCATGAATCATGAATCGAATCATGAATCATGGATTGAATCATGAATTGAATCATGAATCATGAATCGAATCATGAATCATGGATTGAATCATGAATTGAGTCATGAATCATGAATCATGAATCGCATCATGAATAATGGATTGAATCATGAATTGAATCATGAATCATGAATCATGAATTGAATCATGTATCATGAATCGAATCATGAATTGAATCATAAATCATGAATTGAATCATGAATCATGAATTGAATCATGAATCATGAATCATGAATTTAATCATGAATCATGAATCATGAATTGAATCATGAATCATTAATCGAATCATGAATCATGAGTCATGAATCATGAATCATGAATTATGAAATTAATCATGAATCATGACTTATGAATCATGAATTGAATCATGAATCATTAATCAAATCATGAATCATGAGTCATGAATCATGAATCATGAATTATGAAATTAATCATGAATCATGACTTATGAATCATGAATTGAATCATGAATCATGAATCATGAATCATGAATCATGAATTGAATCATGAACCATGAATCATGAATCATGAATTGAATCATGAATCGAATCATGAATCATGAATCATGAATCAAATCATGAATCATGAATCATGAATTGAATCATGAATCATGAATCGAATCATGAATCATGAATCATGAATTGAATCATGAATCATGAATCATGAATCATGAATCATGAATTGAATCATGAATCATGAATTGAATCATGAATCATGAATTGAATCATGATTTATGAATCATGAATTAAATCATGAATTGAATCATAATTAATGAATCATGAATCGAATCAAGAATCATGAATCGAATCATGAATTATGAATCATGAGTCAAATCATGAATTGAATCATGATTAGAATCATGAATTGAATCATGAATCAATAATTGAACAATGAATCATGAATTGAATCATGAAACATGAATCATGAATGATGAATCATGAATCATGAATTGATTCATGAATCATGAATTGAATCATAAATCATGAATCATGAATCATGAATCATAAATTGAATCATGAATCATGAATTGATCATGAATCATGAATCATGAATCAAATCATGAATTATGAATCATGAATCATGAATCATGAATCATGAAATGAATTATGAATCATGAATCGAATCATGAATCATGAATTATGAATCATGAGTTGAATCATGAATCATGAATTATGAATCATGAATTGAATCATGAATCATGAATCATGAATTGAATCATGAATTGAATCATGAATCATGAATTGAAGCATGAATCATGAATTGAATCATGAATCATGAATTGAATCATGAATCATGAATTATGAATCATGAATTGAATCATGAATCATGAATCATGAATTGAATCATGAATTGAATAATAATTCATGAATTGAAGAATGAATCATGAATTGAATCATCAATCATGAATTGAATCATGAATCATGAATCATGATTCATGAATCAAGAATTATGAATCATGAATCATGAATTGAATCATGAATCATGAATCATGAATCGAATCATGAATCATGAATTGAATCATGAATCATGAATCATGAATTGAATCATGAATCATGAATCAAGAATCATGAATTGAATCATGAATCATGAATCATGAATCATGAATCGAATCATGAATTATGAATTATGAATCATGAATCATGAATTCAATCATGAATCATGAATCATGAATCATGAATTGAATCATGAATCATGAATCATAAATTGAATCATTAATCATGAATCATTAATCATGAATTGAATCAAGAATCATGATTGCATCATGAATCATGAATCGAATCATGAATCATGAATTGAATCATGAATCATGAATTGAATCATGAATCATGAATCGAATCATGAATCATGAATCATGATTTGAATCATTAATCATGAATCATTAATCATGAATTGAATCAAGAATCATGAATTGCATCATGAATCATGAATCGAATCATGAATCATGAATTGAATCATGAATCATGAATCATGAACCATGAATTGAATCATGAATCATGAATCATGAATCATGAATTGAATCATGAATTGAATCATGATTAATGAATCATGAATTGAATCATGATTAATGAATCATGAATCGGATCATGAATCATGAATCGAATCATGAATTATGAATCATGACTCAAATCATGAATTGAATCATGAATCGAATCATGAATCGGATCATGAATCATGAATCGAATCATGAATTATGAATCATGACTCAAATCATGAATTGAATCATGAATCGAATCATGAATTGAATCATAAAACAAGAATTGAATCATGAATCATGAATTGAATCATGAATCTTGAATCATGAATAATGAATCATGAATCATGAATTGAATCATGAATCATGAATTATGAATCATGAATTGAATCATGAATTGAATCATAAATCATGAATTGAATCATAAATCATGAATCATGAATCATAAATTGAATCTTAAATCATGAATTGAATCATGAATTGAATCATTAATCATGAATCATGAATTGAATCATGAATCATGAATCATGAATTGAATCATGAATCATGAATTGAATCATGAATCGTGGATTGAATCATGAATTGAATCATGAATCATGAATTTAATCATGTATCATGAATCGAATCATGAATTGAATCATAAATCATGAATTGAATCATGAATCATGAATCGAATCATGAATCATGAATCATGATTCATGAATTGAATCATGAATCATTAATCGAATCATGAATCATGAGTCATGAATCATGAATCATGAATTATGAAATGAATCATGAATCATGAATTGAATCATGAATCATGAATTATGAATTATGAATTGAATCATGAATCATGAATTGAATCATGAATCATGAATCGAATCATGAATCATGAATCATGAATCGAATCAATGAATCATGAATCGAATCATGAATCATGAATCATGAATTGAATCATGAATCATGAATCATGAATCATGAATCATGAATTGAATCATGAATCATGAATCATAAATTGAATCATGAATCATGAATCATGAATTGAAATCATGAATCATGAATCATGAATTGAATCATGAATCATGAATCATGAATTGAATCATGAATCATGGATTGAATCATGAATTGAATCATGAATCATGAATCGAATCATGAATCATGGATTTAATCATGAATTGAGTCATAAATCATGAATCATGAATCGAATCATGAATCATGGATTGAATCATGAATTGAATCATGAATCATGAATTGAATCATGTATCATGAATCGAATCATGAATTGAATCATAAATCATGAATTGAATCATGAATCATGAATTGAATCATGAATCATGAATCATGAATTTAATCATGAATCATGAATCATGAATCATGAATTGAATCATGAATCATTAATCGAATCATGAATCATGAGTCATGAATCATGAGTCATGAATTATGAAATGAATCATGAATCATGACTTATGAATCATGAATTGAATCATGAATCATGAATCATGAATCATGAATTGAATCATTAACCATGAATCATGAATCATGAATTGAATCATGAATCGAATCATGAATCATGAATCATGAATCAAATTATGAATCATGAATCATGAATTGAATCATGAATCATGAATCGAATCATGAATCATGAATCATGAATTGAATCATGAATCATGAATCATGAATCATGAATTGAATCATGAATCATGAATTGAATCATGAATCATGAATCATGAATTGAATCATGAATCATGAATCATGAATTGAATCATGAATCATGAATCATGAATTGAATCATGAATTGAATCATGATTAATAAATCATGAATTGAATCATAATTAATGAATCATGAATCGAATCATGAATCATGAATCGAATCATGAATTATGAATCATGAGTCAAATCATGAATTGAATCATGATTAGAATCATGAATTGAATCATGAATCAATAATTGAATAATGAATCATGAATTGAATCATGAAACATGAATCATGAATGATGAATCATGAATCATGAATTGATTCATGAATCGAATCATAAATCATGAATCATGAATCATAAATTGAATCATGAATCATGAATTGAATCTTGAATCATGAATCATGAATCATGAATCGAATCATGATTATGAATCATGAATCATGAATCATGAAATGAATTATGAATCATGAATCGAATCATGAATCATGAATTATGAATCATGAGTTGAATCATGAATCATGAATTATGAATCATGAATTGAATCATGAATCATGAATCATGAATTGAATCATGAATTGAATCATGAATCATGAATTGAAGCATTAATCATGAATTGAATCATGAATCATGAATTGAATCATGAATCATGAATTGAATCATGAATCATGAATTATGAATCATGAATTTAATCATGAATCATGAATTGAAGCATTAATCATGAATTGAATCATGAATCATGAATTGAATCATGAATCATGAATTATGAATCATGAATTTAATCATGAATCATGAATCATGAATCATGAATTGAATCATGAATTGAATCATGAATCATGACCCATGATTCATGAATCAAGAATTATGAATCATGAATCATGAATTGAATCATGAATCATGACCCATGATTTATGAATCAAGAATTATGAATCATGAATCATGAATTGAATCATAAATCATGAATCAAATCATGAATCATGAATTGAATCATGAATCATGAATCATGAATTGAATCATGAATCATGAATTGAATCATGAATCATGAATCATGAATCGAATCATGAATTATGAATTATGAATCATGAATCATGAATTGAATCATGAATCATGAATCATGAATCATGAATTGAATCATGAATCATGAATTGAATCATTAATCATAAATTATGAATCATGAATTGAATCATGAAATGAATCATGAATCATGAATCGAATCATGAATCATGAATCATGAATTGAATCATTAATCATGAATCATGAATTGAATCATGAATCATGAATTGCATCATGAATCATGAATCGAATCATGAATCATGATTGAATCATGAATCATGAATCATGAACCATGAATTGAATCATGAATCATGAATCATGAATTGAATCATGAATTTAATCATGATTAATGAATCATGAATTGAATCATGATTAATGAATCATGAATCTGATCATGAATCATGAATCGAATCATGAATTATGAATCATGACTCAAATCATGAATTGAATCATGAATCGAATCATGAATTGAATCATAAAACAAGAATTGAATCATGAATCATGAATTGAATCATGAATCTTGAATCATGAATAATGAATCATGAATCATGAATTGAATCATGAATCATGAATTATGAATCATGAATTGAATCATAAATTGAATCATAAATCATGAATTGAATCATAAATCATGAATCATGAATCATAAATTGAATCATGAATCATGAATTGAATCATGAATTGAATCATTAATCATGAATCATGAATTGAATCATGAATCATGAATCATGATTGAATCTTGAATCATGAATCATGAATCGAATCATGAATCGTGGATTGAATCATGAATTGAATCATGAATCATGAATCATGAATCGAATCATGAATCATGGATTGAATCATGAATTGAGTCATGAATCATGAATCGAATCATGAATCATGGATTGAATCATCAATTGAATCATGAATCATAAATCATGAATTTAATCATGTATCATGAATCGAATCATGAATTGAATCATAAATCATGAATTATAAATCATGAATTGAATCATGAATCATGAATCATGAATTGAATCATGAATTATGAATCATGAATTGAATCATGAATCATGAATCATGAATCGAATCATGAATCATGGATTGAATCATGAATTGAGTCATGAATCATGAATCGAATCATGAATCATGGATTGAATCATGAATTGAATCATGAATCATGAATCATGAATTGAATCATGTATCATGAATCGAATCATGAATTGAATCATGAATCGAATCATGAATTGAATCATAAAACAAGAATTGAATCATGAATCATGAATTGAATCATGAATCTTGAATCATGAATAATGAATCATGAATCATGAATTGAATCATGAATCATGAATTATGAATCATGAATTGAATCATAAATTGAATCATAAATCATGAATTGAATCATAAATCATGAATCATGAATCATAAATTGAATCATGAATCATGAATTGAATCATGAATCATGAATCATGAATTGAATCATGAATCATGAATCATGAATCGAATCATGAATCGTGGATTGAATGATGAATTGAATCATGAATCATGAATCATGAATCGAATCATGAATCATGGATTGAATCATGAATTGAGTCATGAATCATGAATCGAATCATGAATCATGGATTGAATCATCAATTGAATCATGAATCATAAATCATTAATTTAATCATGTATCATGATTCGAATCATGAATTGAATCATAAATCATGAATTATAAATCATGAATTGAATCATGAATCATGAATCATGAATTGAATCATGAATTATGAATCATGAATTGAATCATGAATCATGAATCATGAATCGAATCATGAATCATGGATTGAATCATGAATTGAATCATGAATCATGAATCATGAATTGAATCATGTATCATGAATCGAATCATGAATTGAATCATAAATCATGAATTGAATCATGAATCATGAAATGAATCATGAATCATGAATTTAATCATGAATGATGAATCATGAATTGAATCATGAATCATTAATCGAATCATGAATCATGAGTCATGAATCATGAATCATGAATTATGAATTATGAAATGAATCATGAATCATGACTTATGAATCATGAATTGAATCATGAATCATTAATCATGAATTGAATCATTAACCATGAATCATGAATCATGAATTGAATCATGAATTGAATCATGAATCATGAATCATGAATCAAATCATGAATCATGAATCATGAATTGAATCATGAATCATGAATCATGAATTGAATCATGAATCATGAATCATGAATCATGAATTGAATCATGAATTGAATCATGAATCATGAATCATGAATTGAATCATGAATCATGAATCATGAATTAAATCATGAATTGAGTCATGATTAATAAATCATGAATTGAATCATAATTAATGAATCATGAATCGAATCATGAATCATGAATCGAATCATGAATCGTTATTCGAATCATGAATTATGAATCATGAGTCAAATCATGAATTGAATCATGATTAGAATCATGAATTGAATCATGAATCAATAATTGAATAATGAAACATGAATCATGAAACATGAATCATGAAACATGAATCATGAAACATGAATCATGAATGATGAATCAATGAATCATGAATTGATTCATGAATCATGAATTGAATCATAAATCATGAATCATGAATCATGAATCATAAATTGAATCATGAATCATGAATTGAATCATTAATCATGAATCATGAATTGAATCATGAATCATGAATTGCATCATGAATCATGAATCGAATCATGAATCATGAATTGAATCATGAATCATGAATCATGAACCATGAATTGAATCATGAATCATGAATCATGAATTGAATCATGAATTTAATCATGATTAATGAATCATGAATTGAATCATGATTAATGAATCATGAATCTGATCATGAATCATGAATCGAATCATGAATTATGAATCATGACTCAAATCATGAATTGAATCATGAATCGAATCATGAATTGAATCATAAAACAAGAATTGAATCATGAATCATGAATTGAATCATGAATCTTGAATCATGAATAATGAATCATGAATCATGAATTGAATCATGAATCATGAATTATGAATCATGAATTGAATCATAAATTGAATCATAAATCATGAATTGAATCATAAATCATGAATCATGAATCATAAATTGAATCATGAATCATGAATTGAATCATGAATTGAATCATTAATCATGAATCATGAATTGAATCATGAATCATGAATCATGAATTGAATCTTGAATCATGAATCATGAATCGAATCATGAATCGTGGATTGAATCATGAATTGAATCATGAATCATGAATCATGAATCGAATCATGAATCATGGATTGAATCATGAATTGAGTCATGAATCATGAATCGAATCATGAATCATGGATTGAATCATCAATTGAATCATGAATCATAAATCATGAATTTAATCATGTATCATGAATCGAATCATGAATTGAATCATAAATCATGAATTATAAATCATGAATTGAATCATGAATCATGAATCATGAATTGAATCATGAATTATGAATCATGAATTGAATCATGAATCATGAATCATGAATCGAATCATGAATCATGGATTGAATCATGAA
>NW_027447234.1:0-35057 GCF_038048845.1 Mixophyes fleayi | reverse complement strand
TCAGAGGAGAGGAGACGAAGAGTAAAGAATAGACTCTGTATCTATTGTGCTGATTCCACGCATATGCTCAGCTCTTGCCCTAAGAGATCGGGAAATGCCAGGCCCTAACTAGTTCTGGAGAGGTGAAGTTAGGGTCCCTGGAGTCCTCTCCATCGTTTATGAAATCTAAAGTCTGCGCTTTTGAGGTTACGATCTCCTTTGCTACCAAATCCTTTGAGTCCCAGGCATTGATTGATTCCGGAGCAGCAGGAAATTTCATTTCTAAATCACTAGTGAATCAATGGTCCCTACCAGTGATCACTTTAAAAACACCCATTACTGTGACGGCTATAGATGGATCACGTCTCATCAACGGTCTCATCACCCAGAGTACGTCTCCAGTAACCCTTCAGATTGGTGCACTACACCATGAAGAAATTTCGTTTTTAATTCTTCCAGTTACGACAAGTCCGATTGTCTTAGGCCTTCCATGGCTTCAGTGTCACTCTCCCCAGATTGACTGGCGCACTCCTCAAGTTATGTCTTGGGGGTCTGAATGTCACCAGCGTTGTCTTTCTCAAGTTATTCCTCTTAAAGTACAGCAATCTTCCATCGCATATTCCTCCCCGGGACTCCCTCCTCAGTATGCTTCATTTGCCGATGTGTTTGATAAAGCTCAGTCTGAACGTCTTCCTCCTCATCGTTCTTGGGATTGTCCGATCGACCTTCTACCTGGCAAGACTCCTCCCAGGGGCCGGGTCTATCCTCTCTCGTTACCTGAAACTCAAGCCACATCTGAGTACATACAGGAGAATCTCCAGCGCGGCTTCATTCGACCTTCCACCTCTCCCGCTGGAGCTGGGTTCTTCTTCGTCAAAAAGAAGGATGGATCATTACGCCCTTGTATAGATTTTCGTGGACTCAACGCCATTACTATCAAGAATCGGTATCCCATTCCGCTGATCACTGAGCTATTTGATCGCATCAAGGGAGCTCGGATATTTACTAAGTTGGATCTTCGTGGTGCCTACAATTTAATTAGAATCCGTTCCGGTGACGAATGGAAGACCGCGTTCAACACCAGAGATGGGCATTACGAATATTTAGTAATGCCCTTCGGGCTGTGTAATGCCCCCGCTGTTTTCCAGGGTTTCATCAATGAGATCTTTCGGGACTTATTATATGTATGTGTCGTTGTCTACCTGGACGACATATTGATCTTCTCACAGGACCTGCCTTCTCATCACCAACATGTGGCAGAGGTCCTCTCCAGACTACGGAAAAACTCATTGTTCTGTAAATTGGAAAAATGTTCATTCGAATTACCCCAGATTCCATTCTTGGGGTATATAGTTTCCGGAGTTGGCCTGAAGATGGATCCAGACAAAGTAAATGCTGTACTACATTGGCCTCAGCCAACTACTCTTCGTGCCATCCAGCGTTTTTTAGGTTTTGCCAATTACTATAGACGCTTCATTCAAGACTTTTCATCCATTGCATCTCCTATTGTGGCCCTAACTCGGAAAGGGGCTAATACTAAGCAATGGTCATCTGAGGCTCTCCAAGCCTTTCAAATTCTCAAAGAGTCCTTCTCGTCTGCTCCCATTCTTCGACAGCCTGATGTGACACTTCCCTTCTTCCTAGAAGTAGATGCCTCTAATGTGGGCTTAGGAGCCATTCTCTCCCAACGCTCGGAGCAACAAAAATTACATCCTTGTGCCTTCTATTCTCGGGGTCTTCTGCCCGCAGAGAAAAACTATACTATCGGGGACAAGGAGTTGCTGGCCATCAAAGCTGCATTGGAGGAATGGAGATACTTGTTGGAAGGAGCTCGCCATCCGGTGACGATCTTCACGGATCATAAGAACTTGTCATATTTGCAATCTGCTCAATGCTTGAACCCTCGTCAAGCAAGATGGTCTCTTTTCTTTTCCCGTTTTGAATTAATTATAACCTTCAAACCAGCCGCTAAGAACAAGAAAGCTGACGCTCTATCTCGAGCTTTGGTGACGTCCTCTGATGTAGAAGAGGTTCCCAACCATGCTATTCTAGACCCCAAATGTATTTCTCTGGCTGCTTCATCCACCAAAATGCTACCATTTGGGAAGACCCTCGTGCCTCCTACTCTGAGGAGGAAAATCCTTTCGTGGTTCCATGCCTCTCGTTTTTCCGGACACGCCGGTGAACACAAGACCTTTGAGATTCTCTCTCGAAGTTACTGGTGGCCTTCAATGAGGAGAGACGTCAAAGAGTTTATTGCTTCCTGTGATTTATGTTCTCAGTTCAAATCCTCCCGCAGAACTCCAGCAGGGTTGCTGCGACCACTACCCATTCCGTCCAAACCTTGGACCCATATTAGTATGGATTTCGTTACTGATTTGCCACCAAGTAAGAATCACAATACTATTTGGGTAGTGGTAGACAGATTTTCGAAGATGGCTCATTTCGTCCCTCAGTCCGGTTTACCTTCCTCGTCTACTCTGGCTGAACATTTCATTAAAGAAATCTTCCGCATCCATGGATGTCCGTCTGAGATTGTGTCAGATAGAGGAGTACAATTCGTTTCCAGATTCTGGCGGGCCCTTTGTAAAACCTTGGGCATACGATTAGCACTCTCATCATCGTACCATCCGCAATCTAACGGACAAACGGAACGAGTCAATCAAGATCTTGAGACTTTTATTAGGATGTTCTCTTCAGCCAACCAAGACAACTGGGTAGAATTGCTCCCTTGGGCTGAATTCGCCCATAACAACATGTACCATGAGTCATCATCCAAAACTCCATTCTTTGTGGTTTACGGTCACCATCCGTCTTTTCCGGAATTTCCTGCCCTCCCACCCACCCAAGTTCCTGCTGTGGAGACTGCTTGTCAGACCTTCAAAAATATCTGGTCTCAGGTCAAAACCTGTTTAAAGAAGACATCTAACAAATATAAGTCTTTCGCAGATAAGAAGAGGCGGGCTATTCCACCACTAAAAATTGGAGATCGGGTTTGGTTATCTACCAAAAATATTCGTTTGAAGGTTCCATCTATGAAATTCGCCCCTCGTTTTATTGGTCCATATAGGATCATTCAAGTTATCAATCCAGTATGTGTTAAACTTCTTCTTCCTAAGAATCTTCGGATTTCCAATGCCTTCCATGTGTCCTTACTCAAACCTCTTATTATCAATCGTTTCTCGACTCCTCCCTCAGCACCGCAGCCAGTTCAAGTTCATCAGGAGGAGGATTTCGAGATTACTGAGGTATTGGATGCAAAAATTTCGCGAGGAGTCCTCCGTTTCCTCGTTCATTGGAAGGGCTTTGGTCCTGAAGAGCGTTCATGGATCAAAGCTGAAGATCTTAATGCTCCTGCCCTTCTGAAGAAGTTTTATTCCAAAAATCCGGACAAGCCCGGTTCCAGGCGTTCTGTGCCCACCTTTAAAAGGGGGGGTACTGTCACTCACCGGACTGTGAGTGCTTCTTCCCGGACTATTAGGAACCGTGGACGTCCTCTATCCTGAGGGACTGCGCATGCGCAGCCCTTTCCAAACCTTCAGTGTATGTTCCTTTAACTTAATTGGCAGATCAGGCAACCTCCCTATATTAAGCACCTGTGGTCAACACCACGTTGCCTGATCTTGGAGTCTCATTCCCCATGAGTCTCTGAAGGTGTTCCTGTGTTTCCTCGTTTATTCAGCCCAGCTGATTCCTGTGGTTTCCAAACCACTTCTACCTCTGTGGTTTCCAAACCACTTCTACTACTGTGGTTCCCATACCACTTCTACCATCTACTGTATCATCGTGACTGTGAGCTGATTCCTATCCGCTGCCTCCGTGCACTACAGTCTTCAAACCACTTCTCCTACTGTGGTTCCCATACCACTTCTACCATCTACTGTATCATCGTGACTGTGAGCTGATTCCTATCCGCTGCCTCCGTGCACTACAGTCTTCTAACCACTTCTACTCTACCATTTATTATTGGGACTGTTAGCTGATGCCTATCCGCTGCCTCCGTGCACTACAGTCTTCAACCTGCAACTCGTCTGTGTTTCATCATCGTGACTGCTAGCTGATTCCTATCCGCTGCCTCCGTGCACTACAGTCTTCAACCTGCAACTCGTCTGTGTTTCATCATCGTGACTGCTAGCTGATTCCTATCCGCTGCCTCCGTGCACTACAGTCTTCAACCTGCAACCCGTCTGTGTTTCATCGTGACTGTTTGGCTGATTCCTATCCGCTGCCTCTGTGCGCTTCAGTCTTCAGTCCTTGTCAACGCTCCCGTGTTTCCTTGAGTCTGCCTCCACTATTGCTACCCGCTATTCTCCGTGATCAACAGTGCCTGTTCAACTCTGCTCTCCCGTGTCCCATCGTTACTGCACCTGCTGGTTGCTATTGGCTACCTCCGTGTTCCCGCAGAGACCCGCTGCTGCTACTCCTCAGCACTACTCATCCATCTACTGCTGATCCGCTCTCCACGCTTTCCTGTGTTCCCTGCTGGTCTACCTACCCGTGCGCTGCACCTACTAGACCACCGCTTCACCCATCCAGGGACTTCGCATCCTGCCGGCCTCCTGCCGTTCAGGTATCTCTGCACTCCTGTCTGACTGCCTCCTGAACCACGGTATGCATACTTCTCATTGACTGTGCTGTGTATTGCATACCTTGCTGGACTGTGTTGGTTCTCCTCTGGAGTGTGCTATCCGCTGAGTCTATTGCCATCATTGACTGTGTTATCTTATGCTGGACTACTTCAAGAGACTTTCTATATTGGCAGTATTGTTCAGTCATCTATACATTTATATTGTGCATATCACTGTGGTTCAAAGTCAAGGTGCCCGTGTATATCTTGTGTTGCAGTCTCTCCCCGTGCACCTCCTCACATATATATTCAGTGGTACAACTTGCTGAAGGCAGACCACTGATCCCTGTTTCCTGTATCACCTGTTCCAGTATCCTCTCACATAGCAGTGGTACAACTTGCTATCGCAGACCACTGACTACCCGGATACCTCCACTTGGATTCCACTCCTTCACTCAGACAGCGGTACAACTTGCTATCTGCAGACCGCTGACTCTCATCACCCCCTCGTTTCTGTTGGACATTCCTCCTCACTATAGCAGTGGTACAACTTGCTACCGCAGACCACTGACTACCTTCACGTGTCCTTTGTCCATACAGTTCCTCGTGTATTACTACCTCCATATTGCCAGTGCTGCTAGTCATAGACTTTCCTGAGCATCTCATCACCTGCTATTTCCTGTTCCGTGATCACCCTGCTACCAGAGTACCATATTACCACCTATACTGCTCTGGTAAGCCTATCACCTGGTGATCCCTGGGTAAAGACTCCTAGTGCCCGTGACAGTAAGATCAGGCCATGACAGACCCAGATACGGAACCTACCGCTAAGGAGATGCTGCAGCATCTGGTCAGCCGTGTGGAGCAACAGGATGCTCGCCAACAGCTGTTACTTCAATGTTACCAATCGTTAACCTCCCAAGGAACATCTGGACAGACTGTTACAGCTAATATTGAAGCTCCTGTGCTTGCCTCCGTTTCCCCAGTGCCATCCCAGGTGTCTACAGCTCCTACGCTTCACCTGCCTACTCCGTCAAAATATGACGGGGACCCCAAAACTTGTAGAGGTTTCCTTAACCAATGTTCAGTCCATTTTGAACTCCAACCTCAAAATTTTTCTACCCATCGTTCCAGAGTGGCCTATCTTATCTCATTGTTTTCTGGACAAGCCCTGGCTTGGGCCTCCCCTCTGTGGGAGAGAAACGATCCAATTCTACAAGATAGTGCCAAATTCATTTCCACGTTCCGAAGTGTGTTCGATGAACCAGGTCGTGTGACTTCCGCTGCTTCCAGCATTCTTCGTTTGCGACAAGGCTCCCATACAGTAGGACAGTATGTCATTCAATTTAGGATCCTAGCCTCTGAACTTCAGTGGAACACTGAAGCATTAGTTGCCGCCTTCTGGCAGGGGCTCTCCGATAAAATTAAAGATGCACTGACTACCCAAGAGCTTCCTTCGTCACTAGAAGATTTGATCTCTCTTTGCCATCGTGTAGATATGAGATTTCGTGAAAGAGAGTCTGAGAAAACAACGGCTGTCAAAGCACCTCTTCGTTCAAACCCTCAATTTCGTCCAGCTCCATCCTCTGTGATTCCCATGGAGATAGGACGTTCCAAATTATCTTCAGAGGAGAGGAGACGAAGAGTAAAGAATAGACTCTGTATCTATTGTGCTGATTCCACGCATATGCTCAGCTCTTGCCCTAAGAGATCGGGAAATGCCAGGCCCTAACTAGTTCTGGAGAGGTGAAGTTAGGGTCCCTGGAGTCCTCTCCATCGTTTATGAAATCTAAAGTCTGCGCTTTTGAGGTTACGATCTCCTTTGCTACCAAATCCTTTGAGTCCCAGGCATTGATTGATTCCGGAGCAGCAGGAAATTTCATTTCTAAATCACTAGTGAATCAATGGTCCCTACCAGTGATCACTTTAAAAACACCCATTACTGTGACGGCTATAGATGGATCACGTCTCATCAACGGTCTCATCACCCAGAGTACGTCTCCAGTAACCCTTCAGATTGGTGCACTACACCATGAAGAAATTTCGTTTTTAATTCTTCCAGTTACGACAAGTCCGATTGTCTTAGGCCTTCCATGGCTTCAGTGTCACTCTCCCCAGATTGACTGGCGCACTCCTCAAGTTATGTCTTGGGGGTCTGAATGTCACCAGCGTTGTCTTTCTCAAGTTATTCCTCTTAAAGTACAGCAATCTTCCATCGCATATTCCTCCCCGGGACTCCCTCCTCAGTATGCTTCATTTGCCGATGTGTTTGATAAAGCTCAGTCTGAACGTCTTCCTCCTCATCGTTCTTGGGATTGTCCGATCGACCTTCTACCTGGCAAGACTCCTCCCAGGGGCCGGGTCTATCCTCTCTCGTTACCTGAAACTCAAGCCACATCTGAGTACATACAGGAGAATCTCCAGCGCGGCTTCATTCGACCTTCCACCTCTCCCGCTGGAGCTGGGTTCTTCTTCGTCAAAAAGAAGGATGGATCATTACGCCCTTGTATAGATTTTCGTGGACTCAACGCCATTACTATCAAGAATCGGTATCCCATTCCGCTGATCACTGAGCTATTTGATCGCATCAAGGGAGCTCGGATATTTACTAAGTTGGATCTTCGTGGTGCCTACAATTTAATTAGAATCCGTTCCGGTGACGAATGGAAGACCGCGTTCAACACCAGAGATGGGCATTACGAATATTTAGTAATGCCCTTCGGGCTGTGTAATGCCCCCGCTGTTTTCCAGGGTTTCATCAATGAGATCTTTCGGGACTTATTATATGTATGTGTCGTTGTCTACCTGGACGACATATTGATCTTCTCACAGGACCTGCCTTCTCATCACCAACATGTGGCAGAGGTCCTCTCCAGACTACGGAAAAACTCATTGTTCTGTAAATTGGAAAAATGTTCATTCGAATTACCCCAGATTCCATTCTTGGGGTATATAGTTTCCGGAGTTGGCCTGAAGATGGATCCAGACAAAGTAAATGCTGTACTACATTGGCCTCAGCCAACTACTCTTCGTGCCATCCAGCGTTTTTTAGGTTTTGCCAATTACTATAGACGCTTCATTCAAGACTTTTCATCCATTGCATCTCCTATTGTGGCCCTAACTCGGAAAGGGGCTAATACTAAGCAATGGTCATCTGAGGCTCTCCAAGCCTTTCAAATTCTCAAAGAGTCCTTCTCGTCTGCTCCCATTCTTCGACAGCCTGATGTGACACTTCCCTTCTTCCTAGAAGTAGATGCCTCTAATGTGGGCTTAGGAGCCATTCTCTCCCAACGCTCGGAGCAACAAAAATTACATCCTTGTGCCTTCTATTCTCGGGGTCTTCTGCCCGCAGAGAAAAACTATACTATCGGGGACAAGGAGTTGCTGGCCATCAAAGCTGCATTGGAGGAATGGAGATACTTGTTGGAAGGAGCTCGCCATCCGGTGACGATCTTCACGGATCATAAGAACTTGTCATATTTGCAATCTGCTCAATGCTTGAACCCTCGTCAAGCAAGATGGTCTCTTTTCTTTTCCCGTTTTGAATTAATTATAACCTTCAAACCAGCCGCTAAGAACAAGAAAGCTGACGCTCTATCTCGAGCTTTGGTGACGTCCTCTGATGTAGAAGAGGTTCCCAACCATGCTATTCTAGACCCCAAATGTATTTCTCTGGCTGCTTCATCCACCAAAATGCTACCATTTGGGAAGACCCTCGTGCCTCCTACTCTGAGGAGGAAAATCCTTTCGTGGTTCCATGCCTCTCGTTTTTCCGGACACGCCGGTGAACACAAGACCTTTGAGATTCTCTCTCGAAGTTACTGGTGGCCTTCAATGAGGAGAGACGTCAAAGAGTTTATTGCTTCCTGTGATTTATGTTCTCAGTTCAAATCCTCCCGCAGAACTCCAGCAGGGTTGCTGCGACCACTACCCATTCCGTCCAAACCTTGGACCCATATTAGTATGGATTTCGTTACTGATTTGCCACCAAGTAAGAATCACAATACTATTTGGGTAGTGGTAGACAGATTTTCGAAGATGGCTCATTTCGTCCCTCAGTCCGGTTTACCTTCCTCGTCTACTCTGGCTGAACATTTCATTAAAGAAATCTTCCGCATCCATGGATGTCCGTCTGAGATTGTGTCAGATAGAGGAGTACAATTCGTTTCCAGATTCTGGCGGGCCCTTTGTAAAACCTTGGGCATACGATTAGCACTCTCATCATCGTACCATCCGCAATCTAACGGACAAACGGAACGAGTCAATCAAGATCTTGAGACTTTTATTAGGATGTTCTCTTCAGCCAACCAAGACAACTGGGTAGAATTGCTCCCTTGGGCTGAATTCGCCCATAACAACATGTACCATGAGTCATCATCCAAAACTCCATTCTTTGTGGTTTACGGTCACCATCCGTCTTTTCCGGAATTTCCTGCCCTCCCACCCACCCAAGTTCCTGCTGTGGAGACTGCTTGTCAGACCTTCAAAAATATCTGGTCTCAGGTCAAAACCTGTTTAAAGAAGACATCTAACAAATATAAGTCTTTCGCAGATAAGAAGAGGCGGGCTATTCCACCACTAAAAATTGGAGATCGGGTTTGGTTATCTACCAAAAATATTCGTTTGAAGGTTCCATCTATGAAATTCGCCCCTCGTTTTATTGGTCCATATAGGATCATTCAAGTTATCAATCCAGTATGTGTTAAACTTCTTCTTCCTAAGAATCTTCGGATTTCCAATGCCTTCCATGTGTCCTTACTCAAACCTCTTATTATCAATCGTTTCTCGACTCCTCCCTCAGCACCGCAGCCAGTTCAAGTTCATCAGGAGGAGGATTTCGAGATTACTGAGGTATTGGATGCAAAAATTTCGCGAGGAGTCCTCCGTTTCCTCGTTCATTGGAAGGGCTTTGGTCCTGAAGAGCGTTCATGGATCAAAGCTGAAGATCTTAATGCTCCTGCCCTTCTGAAGAAGTTTTATTCCAAAAATCCGGACAAGCCCGGTTCCAGGCGTTCTGTGCCCACCTTTAAAAGGGGGGGTACTGTCACTCACCGGACTGTGAGTGCTTCTTCCCGGACTATTAGGAACCGTGGACGTCCTCTATCCTGAGGGACTGCGCATGCGCAGCCCTTTCCAAACCTTCAGTGTATGTTCCTTTAACTTAATTGGCAGATCAGGCAACCTCCCTATATTAAGCACCTGTGGTCAACACCACGTTGCCTGATCTTGGAGTCTCATTCCCCATGAGTCTCTGAAGGTGTTCCTGTGTTTCCTCGTTTATTCAGCCCAGCTGATTCCTGTGGTTTCCAAACCACTTCTACCTCTGTGGTTTCCAAACCACTTCTACTACTGTGGTTCCCATACCACTTCTACCATCTACTGTATCATCGTGACTGTGAGCTGATTCCTATCCGCTGCCTCCGTGCACTACAGTCTTCAAACCACTTCTCCTACTGTGGTTCCCATACCACTTCTACCATCTACTGTATCATCGTGACTGTGAGCTGATTCCTATCCGCTGCCTCCGTGCACTACAGTCTTCTAACCACTTCTACTCTACCATTTATTATTGGGACTGTTAGCTGATGCCTATCCGCTGCCTCCGTGCACTACAGTCTTCAACCTGCAACTCGTCTGTGTTTCATCATCGTGACTGCTAGCTGATTCCTATCCGCTGCCTCCGTGCACTACAGTCTTCAACCTGCAACTCGTCTGTGTTTCATCATCGTGACTGCTAGCTGATTCCTATCCGCTGCCTCCGTGCACTACAGTCTTCAACCTGCAACCCGTCTGTGTTTCATCGTGACTGTTTGGCTGATTCCTATCCGCTGCCTCTGTGCGCTTCAGTCTTCAGTCCTTGTCAACGCTCCCGTGTTTCCTTGAGTCTGCCTCCACTATTGCTACCCGCTATTCTCCGTGATCAACAGTGCCTGTTCAACTCTGCTCTCCCGTGTCCCATCGTTACTGCACCTGCTGGTTGCTATTGGCTACCTCCGTGTTCCCGCAGAGACCCGCTGCTGCTACTCCTCAGCACTACTCATCCATCTACTGCTGATCCGCTCTCCACGCTTTCCTGTGTTCCCTGCTGGTCTACCTACCCGTGTGCTGCACCTACTAGACCACCGCTTCACCCATCCAGGGACTTCGCATCCTGCCGGCCTCCTGCCGTTCAGGTATCTCTGCACTCCTGTCTGACTGCCTCCTGAACCACGGTATGCATACTTCTCATTGACTGTGCTGTGTATTGCATACCTTGCTGGACTGTGTTGGTTCTCCTCTGGAGTGTGCTATCCGCTGAGTCTATTGCCATCATTGACTGTGTTATCTTATGCTGGACTACTTCAAGAGACTTTCTATATTGGCAGTATTGTTCAGTCATCTATACATTTATATTGTGCATATCACTGTGGTTCAAAGTCAAGGTGCCCGTGTATATCTTGTGTTGCAGTCTCTCCCCGTGCACCTCCTCACATATATATTCAGTGGTACAACTTGCTGAAGGCAGACCACTGATCCCTGTTTCCTGTATCACCTGTTCCAGTATCCTCTCACATAGCAGTGGTACA
Organism: Mixophyes fleayi; assembly: GCF_038048845.1. Lineage (NCBI taxonomy): Eukaryota > Metazoa > Chordata > Amphibia > Anura > Limnodynastidae > Mixophyes > Mixophyes fleayi. The sequence continues at coordinate 23,945 of NW_027447234.1, read as the reverse complement.
ACTTGCTATCGCAGACCACTGACTACCCGGATACCTCCACTTGGATTCCACTCCTTCACTCAGACAGCGGTACAACTTGCTATCTGCAGACCGCTGACTCTCATCACCCCCTCGTTTCTGTTGGACATTCCTCCTCACTATAGCAGTGGTACAACTTGCTACCGCAGACCACTGACTACCTTCACGTGTCCTTTGTCCATACAGTTCCTCGTGTATTACTACCTCCATATTGCCAGTGCTGCTAGTCATAGACTTTCCTGAGCATCTCATCACCTGCTATTTCCTGTTCCGTGATCACCCTGCTACCAGAGTACCATATTACCACCTATACTGCTCTGGTAAGCCTATCACCTGGTGATCCCTGGGTAAAGACTCCTAGTGCCCGTGACAGTAAGATCAGGCCATGACAGACCCAGATACGGAACCTACCGCTAAGGAGATGCTGCAGCATCTGGTCAGCCGTGTGGAGCAACAGGATGCTCGCCAACAGCTGTTACTTCAATGTTACCAATCGTTAACCTCCCAAGGAACATCTGGACAGACTGTTACAGCTAATATTGAAGCTCCTGTGCTTGCCTCCGTTTCCCCAGTGCCATCCCAGGTGTCTACAGCTCCTACGCTTCACCTGCCTACTCCGTCAAAATATGACGGGGACCCCAAAACTTGTAGAGGTTTCCTTAACCAATGTTCAGTCCATTTTGAACTCCAACCTCAAAATTTTTCTACCCATCGTTCCAGAGTGGCCTATCTTATCTCATTGTTTTCTGGACAAGCCCTGGCTTGGGCCTCCCCTCTGTGGGAGAGAAACGATCCAATTCTACAAGATAGTGCCAAATTCATTTCCACGTTCCGAAGTGTTTTCGATGAACCAGGTCGTGTGACTTCCGCTGCTTCCAGCATTCTTCGTTTGCGACAAGGCTCCCATACAGTAGGACAGTATGTCATTCAATTTAGGATCCTAGCCTCTGAACTTCAGTGGAACACTGAAGCATTAGTTGCCGCCTTCTGGCAGGGGCTCTCCGATAAAATTAAAGATGCACTGACTACCCAAGAGCTTCCTTCGTCACTAGAAGATTTGATCTCTCTTTGCCATCGTGTAGATATGAGATTTCGTGAAAGAGAGTCTGAGAAAACAACGGCTGTCAAAGCACCTCTTCGTTCAAACCCTCAATTTCGTCCAGCTCCATCCTCTGTGATTCCCATGGAGATAGGACGTTCCAAATTATCTTCAGAGGAGAGGAGACGAAGAGTAAAGAATAGACTCTGTATCTATTGTGCTGATTCCACGCATATGCTCAGCTCTTGCCCTAAGAGATCGGGAAATGCCAGGCCCTAACTAGTTCTGGAGAGGTGAAGTTAGGGTCCCTGGAGTCCTCTCCATCGTTTATGAAATCTAAAGTCTGCGCTTTTGAGGTTACGATCTCCTTTGCTACCAAATCCTTTGAGTCCCAGGCATTGATTGATTCCGGAGCAGCAGGAAATTTCATTTCTAAATCACTAGTGAATCAATGGTCCCTACCAGTGATCACTTTAAAAACACCCATTACTGTGACGGCTATAGATGGATCACGTCTCATCAACGGTCTCATCACCCAGAGTACGTCTCCAGTAACCCTTCAGATTGGTGCACTACACCATGAAGAAATTTCGTTTTTAATTCTTCCAGTTACGACAAGTCCGATTGTCTTAGGCCTTCCATGGCTTCAGTGTCACTCTCCCCAGATTGACTGGCGCACTCCTCAAGTTATGTCTTGGGGGTCTGAATGTCACCAGCGTTGTCTTTCTCAAGTTATTCCTCTTAAAGTACAGCAATCTTCCATCGCATATTCCTCCCCGGGACTCCCTCCTCAGTATGCTTCATTTGCCGATGTGTTTGATAAAGCTCAGTCTGAACGTCTTCCTCCTCATCGTTCTTGGGATTGTCCGATCGACCTTCTACCTGGCAAGACTCCTCCCAGGGGCCGGGTCTATCCTCTCTCGTTACCTGAAACTCAAGCCACATCTGAGTACATACAGGAGAATCTCCAGCGCGGCTTCATTCGACCTTCCACCTCTCCCGCTGGAGCTGGGTTCTTCTTCGTCAAAAAGAAGGATGGATCATTACGCCCTTGTATAGATTTTCGTGGACTCAACGCCATTACTATCAAGAATCGGTATCCCATTCCGCTGATCACTGAGCTATTTGATCGCATCAAGGGAGCTCGGATATTTACTAAGTTGGATCTTCGTGGTGCCTACAATTTAATTAGAATCCGTTCCGGTGACGAATGGAAGACCGCGTTCAACACCAGAGATGGGCATTACGAATATTAAGTAATGCCCTTCGGGCTGTGTAATGCCCCCGCTGTTTTCCAGGGTTTCATCAATGAGATCTTTCGGGACTTATTATATGTATGTGTCGTTGTCTACCTGGACGACATATTGATCTTCTCACAGGACCTGCCTTCTCATCACCAACATGTGGCAGAGGTCCTCTCCAGACTACGGAAAAACTCATTGTTCTGTAAATTGGAAAAATGTTCATTCGAATTACCCCAGATTCCATTCTTGGGGTATATAGTTTCCGGAGTTGGCCTGAAGATGGATCCAGACAAAGTAAATGCTGTACTACATTGGCCTCAGCCAACTACTCTTCGTGCCATCCAGCGTTTTTTAGGTTTTGCCAATTACTATAGACGCTTCATTCAAGACTTTTCATCCATTGCATCTCCTATTGTGGCCCTAACTCGGAAAGGGGCTAATACTAAGCAATGGTCATCTGAGGCTCTCCAAGCCTTTCAAATTCTCAAAGAGTCCTTCTCGTCTGCTCCCATTCTTCGACAGCCTGATGTGACACTTCCCTTCTTCCTAGAAGTAGATGCCTCTAATGTGGGCTTAGGAGCCATTCTCTCCCAACGCTCGGAGCAACAAAAATTACATCCTTGTGCCTTCTATTCTCGGGGTCTTCTGCCCGCAGAGAAAAACTATACTATCGGGGACAAGGAGTTGCTGGCCATCAAAGCTGCATTGGAGGAATGGAGATACTTGTTGGAAGGAGCTCGCCATCCGGTGACGATCTTCACGGATCATAAGAACTTGTCATATTTGCAATCTGCTCAATGCTTGAACCCTCGTCAAGCAAGATGGTCTCTTTTCTTTTCCCGTTTTGAATTAATTATAACCTTCAAACCAGCCGCTAAGAACAAGAAAGCTGACGCTCTATCTCGAGCTTTGGTGACGTCCTCTGATGTAGAAGAGGTTCCCAACCATGCTATTCTAGACCCCAAATGTATTTCTCTGGCTGCTTCATCCACCAAAATGCTACCATTTGGGAAGACCCTCGTGCCTCCTACTCTGAGGAGGAAAATCCTTTCGTGGTTCCATGCCTCTCGTTTTTCCGGACACGCCGGTGAACACAAGACCTTTGAGATTCTCTCTCGAAGTTACTGGTGGCCTTCAATGAGGAGAGACGTCAAAGAGTTTATTGCTTCCTGTGATTTATGTTCTCAGTTCAAATCCTCCCGCAGAACTCCAGCAGGGTTGCTGCGACCACTACCCATTCCGTCCAAACCTTGGACCCATATTAGTATGGATTTCGTTACTGATTTGCCACCAAGTAAGAATCACAATACTATTTGGGTAGTGGTAGACAGATTTTCGAAGATGGCTCATTTCGTCCCTCAGTCCGGTTTACCTTCCTCGTCTACTCTGGCTGAACATTTCATTAAAGAAATCTTCCGCATCCATGGATGTCCGTCTGAGATTGTGTCAGATAGAGGAGTACAATTCGTTTCCAGATTCTGGCGGGCCCTTTGTAAAACCTTGGGCATACGATTAGCACTCTCATCATCGTACCATCCGCAATCTAACGGACAAACGGAACGAGTCAATCAAGATCTTGAGACTTTTATTAGGATGTTCTCTTCAGCCAACCAAGACAACTGGGTAGAATTGCTCCCTTGGGCTGAATTCGCCCATAACAACATGTACCATGAGTCATCATCCAAAACTCCATTCTTTGTGGTTTACGGTCACCATCCGTCTTTTCCGGAATTTCCTGCCCTCCCACCCACCCAAGTTCCTGCTGTGGAGACTGCTTGTCAGACCTTCAAAAATATCTGGTCTCAGGTCAAAACCTGTTTAAAGAAGACATCTAACAAATATAAGTCTTTCGCAGATAAGAAGAGGCGGGCTATTCCACCACTAAAAATTGGAGATCGGGTTTGGTTATCTACCAAAAATATTCGTTTGAAGGTTCCATCTATGAAATTCGCCCCTCGTTTTATTGGTCCATATAGGATCATTCAAGTTATCAATCCAGTATGTGTTAAACTTCTTCTTCCTAAGAATCTTCGGATTTCCAATGCCTTCCATGTGTCCTTACTCAAACCTCTTATTATCAATCGTTTCTCGACTCCTCCCTCAGCACCGCAGCCAGTTCAAGTTCATCAGGAGGAGGATTTCGAGATTACTGAGGTATTGGATGCAAAAATTTCGCGAGGAGTCCTCCGTTTCCTCGTTCATTGGAAGGGCTTTGGTCCTGAAGAGCGTTCATGGATCAAAGCTGAAGATCTTAATGCTCCTGCCCTTCTGAAGAAGTTTTATTCCAAAAATCCGGACAAGCCCGGTTCCAGGCGTTCTGTGCCCACCTTTAAAAGGGGGGGTACTGTCACTCACCGGACTGTGAGTGCTTCTTCCCGGACTATTAGGAACCGTGGACGTCCTCTATCCTGAGGGACTGCGCATGCGCAGCCCTTTCCAAACCTTCAGTGTATGTTCCTTTAACTTAATTGGCAGATCAGGCAACCTCCCTATATTAAGCACCTGTGGTCAACACCACGTTGCCTGATCTTGGAGTCTCATTCCCCATGAGTCTCTGAAGGTGTTCCTGTGTTTCCTCGTTTATTCAGCCCAGCTGATTCCTGTGGTTTCCAAACCACTTCTACCTCTGTGGTTTCCAAACCACTTCTACTACTGTGGTTCCCATACCACTTCTACCATCTACTGTATCATCGTGACTGTGAGCTGATTCCTATCCGCTGCCTCCGTGCACTACAGTCTTCAAACCACTTCTCCTACTGTGGTTCCCATACCACTTCTACCATCTACTGTATCATCGTGACTGTGAGCTGATTCCTATCCGCTGCCTCCGTGCACTACAGTCTTCTAACCACTTCTACTCTACCATTTATTATTGGGACTGTTAGCTGATGCCTATCCGCTGCCTCCGTGCACTACAGTCTTCAACCTGCAACTCGTCTGTGTTTCATCATCGTGACTGCTAGCTGATTCCTATCCGCTGCCTCCGTGCACTACAGTCTTCAACCTGCAACTCGTCTGTGTTTCATCATCGTGACTGCTAGCTGATTCCTATCCGCTGCCTCCGTGCACTACAGTCTTCAACCTGCAACCCGTCTGTGTTTCATCGTGACTGTTTGGCTGATTCCTATCCGCTGCCTCTGTGCGCTTCAGTCTTCAGTCCTTGTCAACGCTCCCGTGTTTCCTTGAGTCTGCCTCCACTATTGCTACCCGCTATTCTCCGTGATCAACAGTGCCTGTTCAACTCTGCTCTCCCGTGTCCCATCGTTACTGCACCTGCTGGTTGCTATTGGCTACCTCCGTGTTCCCGCAGAGACCCGCTGCTGCTACTCCTCAGCACTACTCATCCATCTACTGCTGATCCGCTCTCCACGCTTTCCTGTGTTCCCTGCTGGTCTACCTACCCGTGCGCTGCACCTACTAGACCACCGCTTCACCCATCCAGGGACTTCGCATCCTGCCGGCCTCCTGCCGTTCAGGTATCTCTGCACTCCTGTCTGACTGCCTCCTGAACCACGGTATGCATACTTCTCATTGACTGTGCTGTGTATTGCATACCTTGCTGGACTGTGTTGGTTCTCCTCTGGAGTGTGCTATCCGCTGAGTCTATTGCCATCATTGACTGTGTTATCTTATGCTGGACTACTTCAAGAGACTTTCTATATTGGCAGTATTGTTCAGTCATCTATACATTTATATTGTGCATATCACTGTGGTTCAAAGTCAAGGTGCCCGTGTATATCTTGTGTTGCAGTCTCTCCCCGTGCACCTCCTCACATATATATTCAGTGGTACAACTTGCTGAAGGCAGACCACTGATCCCTGTTTCCTGTATCACCTGTTCCAGTATCCTCTCACATAGCAGTGGTACAACTTGCTATCGCAGACCACTGACTACCCGGATACCTCCACTTGGATTCCACTCCTTCACTCAGACAGCGGTACAACTTGCTATCTGCAGACCGCTGACTCTCATCACCCCCTCGTTTCTGTTGGACATTCCTCCTCACTATAGCAGTGGTACAACTTGCTACCGCAGACCACTGACTACCTTCACGTGTCCTTTGTCCATACAGTTCCTCGTGTATTACTACCTCCATATTGCCAGTGCTGCTAGTCATAGACTTTCCTGAGCATCTCATCACCTGCTATTTCCTGTTCCGTGATCACCCTGCTACCAGAGTACCATATTACCACCTATACTGCTCTGGTAAGCCTATCACCTGGTGATCCCTGGGTAAAGACTCCTAGTGCCCGTGACAGTAAGATCAGGCCATGACAGACCCAGATACGGAACCTACCGCTAAGGAGATGCTGCAGCATCTGGTCAGCCGTGTGGAGCAACAGGATGCTCGCCAACAGCTGTTACTTCAATGTTACCAATCGTTAACCTCCCAAGGAACATCTGGACAGACTGTTACAGCTAATATTGAAGCTCCTGTGCTTGCCTCCGTTTCCCCAGTGCCATCCCAGGTGTCTACAGCTCCTACGCTTCACCTGCCTACTCCGTCAAAATATGACGGGGACCCCAAAACTTGTAGAGGTTTCCTTAACCAATGTTCAGTCCATTTTGAACTCCAACCTCAAAATTTTTCTACCCATCGTTCCAGAGTGGCCTATCTTATCTCATTGTTTTCTGGACAAGCCCTGGCTTGGGCCTCCCCTCTGTGGGAGAGAAACGATCCAATTCTACAAGATAGTGCCAAATTCATTTCCACGTTCCGAAGTGTGTTCGATGAACCAGGTCGTGTGACTTCCGCTGCTTCCAGCATTCTTCGTTTGCGACAAGGCTCCCATACAGTAGGACAGTATGTCATTCAATTTAGGATCCTAGCCTCTGAACTTCAGTGGAACACTGAAGCATTAGTTGCCGCCTTCTGGCAGGGGCTCTCCGATAAAATTAAAGATGCACTGACTACCCAAGAGCTTCCTTCGTCACTAGAAGATTTGATCTCTCTTTGCCATCGTGTAGATATGAGATTTCGTGAAAGAGAGTCTGAGAAAACAACGGCTGTCAAAGCACCTCTTCGTTCAAACCCTCAATTTCGTCCAGCTCCATCCTCTGTGATTCCCATGGAGATAGGACGTTCCAAATTATCTTCAGAGGAGAGGAGACGAAGAGTAAAGAATAGACTCTGTATCTATTGTGCTGATTCCACGCATATGCTCAGCTCTTGCCCTAAGAGATCGGGAAATGCCAGGCCCTAACTAGTTCTGGAGAGGTGAAGTTAGGGTCCCTGGAGTCCTCTCCATCGTTTATGAAATCTAAAGTCTGCGCTTTTGAGGTTACGATCTCCTTTGCTACCAAATCCTTTGAGTCCCAGGCATTGATTGATTCCGGAGCAGCAGGAAATTTCATTTCTAAATCACTAGTGAATCAATGGTCCCTACCAGTGATCACTTTAAAAACACCCATTACTGTGACGGCTATAGATGGATCACGTCTCATCAACGGTCTCATCACCCAGAGTACGTCTCCAGTAACCCTTCAGATTGGTGCACTACACCATGAAGAAATTTCGTTTTTAATTCTTCCAGTTACGACAAGTCCGATTGTCTTAGGCCTTCCATGGCTTCAGTGTCACTCTCCCCAGATTGACTGGCGCACTCCTCAAGTTATGTCTTGGGGGTCTGAATGTCACCAGCGTTGTCTTTCTCAAGTTATTCCTCTTAAAGTACAGCAATCTTCCATCGCATATTCCTCCCCGGGACTCCCTCCTCAGTATGCTTCATTTGCCGATGTGTTTGATAAAGCTCAGTCTGAACGTCTTCCTCCTCATCGTTCTTGGGATTGTCCGATCGACCTTCTACCTGGCAAGACTCCTCCCAGGGGCCGGGTCTATCCTCTCTCGTTACCTGAAACTCAAGCCACATCTGAGTACATACAGGAGAATCTCCAGCGCGGCTTCATTCGACCTTCCACCTCTCCCGCTGGAGCTGGGTTCTTCTTCGTCAAAAAGAAGGATGGATCATTACGCCCTTGTATAGATTTTCGTGGACTCAACGCCATTACTATCAAGAATCGGTATCCCATTCCGCTGATCACTGAGCTATTTGATCGCATCAAGGGAGCTCGGATATTTACTAAGTTGGATCTTCGTGGTGCCTACAATTTAATTAGAATCCGTTCCGGTGACGAATGGAAGACCGCGTTCAACACCAGAGATGGGCATTACGAATATTTAGTAATGCCCTTCGGGCTGTGTAATGCCCCCGCTGTTTTCCAGGGTTTCATCAATGAGATCTTTCGGGACTTATTATATGTATGTGTCGTTGTCTACCTGGACGACATATTGATCTTCTCACAGGACCTGCCTTCTCATCACCAACATGTGGCAGAGGTCCTCTCCAGACTACGGAAAAACTCATTGTTCTGTAAATTGGAAAAATGTTCATTCGAATTACCCCAGATTCCATTCTTGGGGTATATAGTTTCCGGAGTTGGCCTGAAGATGGATCCAGACAAAGTAAATGCTGTACTACATTGGCCTCAGCCAACTACTCTTCGTGCCATCCAGCGTTTTTTAGGTTTTGCCAATTACTATAGACGCTTCATTCAAGACTTTTCATCCATTGCATCTCCTATTGTGGCCCTAACTCGGAAAGGGGCTAATACTAAGCAATGGTCATCTGAGGCTCTCCAAGCCTTTCAAATTCTCAAAGAGTCCTTCTCGTCTGCTCCCATTCTTCGACAGCCTGATGTGACACTTCCCTTCTTCCTAGAAGTAGATGCCTCTAATGTGGGCTTAGGAGCCATTCTCTCCCAACGCTCGGAGCAACAAAAATTACATCCTTGTGCCTTCTATTCTCGGGGTCTTCTGCCCGCAGAGAAAAACTATACTATCGGGGACAAGGAGTTGCTGGCCATCAAAGCTGCATTGGAGGAATGGAGATACTTGTTGGAAGGAGCTCGCCATCCGGTGACGATCTTCACGGATCATAAGAACTTGTCATATTTGCAATCTGCTCAATGCTTGAACCCTCGTCAAGCAAGATGGTCTCTTTTCTTTTCCCGTTTTGAATTAATTATAACCTTCAAACCAGCCGCTAAGAACAAGAAAGCTGACGCTCTATCTCGAGCTTTGGTGACGTCCTCTGATGTAGAAGAGGTTCCCAACCATGCTATTCTAGACCCCAAATGTATTTCTCTGGCTGCTTCATCCACCAAAATGCTACCATTTGGGAAGACCCTCGTGCCTCCTACTCTGAGGAGGAAAATCCTTTCGTGGTTCCATGCCTCTCGTTTTTCCGGACACGCCGGTGAACACAAGACCTTTGAGATTCTCTCTCGAAGTTACTGGTGGCCTTCAATGAGGAGAGACGTCAAAGAGTTTATTGCTTCCTGTGATTTATGTTCTCAGTTCAAATCCTCCCGCAGAACTCCAGCAGGGTTGCTGCGACCACTACCCATTCCGTCCAAACCTTGGACCCATATTAGTATGGATTTCGTTACTGATTTGCCACCAAGTAAGAATCACAATACTATTTGGGTAGTGGTAGACAGATTTTCGAAGATGGCTCATTTCGTCCCTCAGTCCGGTTTACCTTCCTCGTCTACTCTGGCTGAACATTTCATTAAAGAAATCTTCCGCATCCATGGATGTCCGTCTGAGATTGTGTCAGATAGAGGAGTACAATTCGTTTCCAGATTCTGGCGGGCCCTTTGTAAAACCTTGGGCATACGATTAGCACTCTCATCATCGTACCATCCGCAATCTAACGGACAAACGGAACGAGTCAATCAAGATCTTGAGACTTTTATTAGGATGTTCTCTTCAGCCAACCAAGACAACTGGGTAGAATTGCTCCCTTGGGCTGAATTCGCCCATAACAACATGTACCATGAGTCATCATCCAAAACTCCATTCTTTGTGGTTTACGGTCACCATCCGTCTTTTCCGGAATTTCCTGCCCTCCCACCCACCCAAGTTCCTGCTGTGGAGACTGCTTGTCAGACCTTCAAAAATATCTGGTCTCAGGTCAAAACCTGTTTAAAGAAGACATCTAACAAATATAAGTCTTTCGCAGATAAGAAGAGGCGGGCTATTCCACCACTAAAAATTGGAGATCGGGTTTGGTTATCTACCAAAAATATTCGTTTGAAGGTTCCATCTATGAAATTCGCCCCTCGTTTTATTGGTCCATATAGGATCATTCAAGTTATCAATCCAGTATGTGTTAAACTTCTTCTTCCTAAGAATCTTCGGATTTCCAATGCCTTCCATGTGTCCTTACTCAAACCTCTTATTATCAATCGTTTCTCGACTCCTCCCTCAGCACCGCAGCCAGTTCAAGTTCATCAGGAGGAGGATTTCGAGATTACTGAGGTATTGGATGCAAAAATTTCGCGAGGAGTCCTCCGTTTCCTCGTTCATTGGAAGGGCTTTGGTCCTGAAGAGCGTTCATGGATCAAAGCTGAAGATCTTAATGCTCCTGCCCTTCTGAAGAAGTTTTATTCCAAAAATCCGGACAAGCCCGGTTCCAGGCGTTCTGTGCCCACCTTTAAAAGGGGGGGTACTGTCACTCACCGGACTGTGAGTGCTTCTTCCCGGACTATTAGGAACCGTGGACGTCCTCTATCCTGAGGGACTGCGCATGCGCAGCCCTTTCCAAACCTTCAGTGTATGTTCCTTTAACTTAATTGGCAGATCAGGCAACCTCCCTATATTAAGCACCTGTGGTCAACACCACGTTGCCTGATCTTGGAGTCTCATTCCCCATGAGTCTCTGAAGGTGTTCCTGTGTTTCCTCGTTTATTCAGCCCAGCTGATTCCTGTGGTTTCCAAACCACTTCTACCTCTGTGGTTTCCAAACCACTTCTACTACTGTGGTTCCCATACCACTTCTACCATCTACTGTATCATCGTGACTGTGAGCTGATTCCTATCCGCTGCCTCCGTGCACTACAGTCTTCAAACCACTTCTCCTACTGTGGTTCCCATACCACTTCTACCATCTACTGTATCATCGTGACTGTGAGCTGATTCCTATCCGCTGCCTCCGTGCACTACAGTCTTCTAACCACTTCTACTCTACCATTTATTATTGGGACTGTTAGCTGATGCCTATCCGCTGCCTCCGTGCACTACAGTCTTCAACCTGCAACTCGTCTGTGTTTCATCATCGTGACTGCTAGCTGATTCCTATCCGCTGCCTCCGTGCACTACAGTCTTCAACCTGCAACTCGTCTGTGTTTCATCATCGTGACTGCTAGCTGATTCCTATCCGCTGCCTCCGTGCACTACAGTCTTCAACCTGCAACCCGTCTGTGTTTCATCGTGACTGTTTGGCTGATTCCTATCCGCTGCCTCTGTGCGCTTCAGTCTTCAGTCCTTGTCAACGCTCCCGTGTTTCCTTGAGTCTGCCTCCACTATTGCTACCCGCTATTCTCCGTGATCAACAGTGCCTGTTCAACTCTGCTCTCCCGTGTCCCATCGTTACTGCACCTGCTGGTTGCTATTGGCTACCTCCGTGTTCCCGCAGAGACCCGCTGCTGCTACTCCTCAGCACTACTCATCCATCTACTGCTGATCCGCTCTCCACGCTTTCCTGTGTTCCCTGCTGGTCTACCTACCCGTGCGCTGCACCTACTAGACCACCGCTTCACCCATCCAGGGACTTCGCATCCTGCCGGCCTCCTGCCGTTCAGGTATCTCTGCACTCCTGTCTGACTGCCTCCTGAACCACGGTATGCATACTTCTCATTGACTGTGCTGTGTATTGCATACCTTGCTGGACTGTGTTGGTTCTCCTCTGGAGTGTGCTATCCGCTGAGTCTATTGCCATCATTGACTGTGTTATCTTATGCTGGACTACTTCAAGAGACTTTCTATATTGGCAGTATTGTTCAGTCATCTATACATTTATATTGTGCATATCACTGTGGTTCAAAGTCAAGGTGCCCGTGTATATCTTGTGTTGCAGTCTCTCCCCGTGCACCTCCTCACATATATATTCAGTGGTACAACTTGCTGAAGGCAGACCACTGATCCCTGTTTCCTGTATCACCTGTTCCAGTATCCTCTCACATAGCAGTGGTACAACTTGCTATCGCAGACCACTGACTACCCGGATACCTCCACTTGGATTCCACTCCTTCACTCAGACAGCGGTACAACTTGCTATCTGCAGACCGCTGACTCTCATCACCCCCTCGTTTCTGTTGGACATTCCTCCTCACTATAGCAGTGGTACAACTTGCTACCGCAGACCACTGACTACCTTCACGTGTCCTTTGTCCATACAGTTCCTCGTGTATTACTACCTCCATATTGCCAGTGCTGCTAGTCATAGACTTTCCTGAGCATCTCATCACCTGCTATTTCCTGTTCCGTGATCACCCTGCTACCAGAGTACCATATTACCACCTATACTGCTCTGGTAAGCCTATCACCTGGTGATCCCTGGGTAAAGACTCCTAGTGCCCGTGACAGTAAGATCAGGCCATGACAGACCCAGATACGGAACCTACCGCTAAGGAGATGCTGCAGCATCTGGTCAGCCGTGTGGAGCAACAGGATGCTCGCCAACAGCTGTTACTTCAATGTTACCAATCGTTAACCTCCCAAGGAACATCTGGACAGACTGTTACAGCTAATATTGAAGCTCCTGTGCTTGCCTCCGTTTCCCCAGTGCCATCCCAGGTGTCTACAGCTCCTACGCTTCACCTGCCTACTCCGTCAAAATATGACGGGGACCCCAAAACTTGTAGAGGTTTCCTTAACCAATGTTCAGTCCATTTTGAACTCCAACCTCAAAATTTTTCTACCCATCGTTCCAGAGTGGCCTATCTTATCTCATTGTTTTCTGGACAAGCCCTGGCTTGGGCCTCCCCTCTGTGGGAGAGAAACGATCCAATTCTACAAGATAGTGCCAAATTCATTTCCACGTTCCGAAGTGTGTTCGATGAACCAGGTCGTGTGACTTCCGCTGCTTCCAGCATTCTTCGTTTGCGACAAGGCTCCCATACAGTAGGACAGTATGTCATTCAATTTAGGATCCTAGCCTCTGAACTTCAGTGGAACACTGAAGCATTAGTTGCCGCCTTCTGGCAGGGGCTCTCCGATAAAATTAAAGATGCACTGACTACCCAAGAGCTTCCTTCGTCACTAGAAGATTTGATCTCTCTTTGCCATCGTGTAGATATGAGATTTCGTGAAAGAGAGTCTGAGAAAACAACGGCTGTCAAAGCACCTCTTCGTTCAAACCCTCAATTTCGTCCAGCTCCATCCTCTGTGATTCCCATGGAGATAGGACGTTCCAAATTATCTTCAGAGGAGAGGAGACGAAGAGTAAAGAATAGACTCTGTATCTATTGTGCTGATTCCACGCATATGCTCAGCTCTTGCCCTAAGAGATCGGGAAATGCCAGGCCCTAACTAGTTCTGGAGAGGTGAAGTTAGGGTCCCTGGAGTCCTCTCCATCGTTTATGAAATCTAAAGTCTGCGCTTTTGAGGTTACGATCTCCTTTGCTACCAAATCCTTTGAGTCCCAGGCATTGATTGATTCCGGAGCAGCAGGAAATTTCATTTCTAAATCACTAGTGAATCAATGGTCCCTACCAGTGATCACTTTAAAAACACCCATTACTGTGACGGCTATAGATGGATCACGTCTCATCAACGGTCTCATCACCCAGAGTACGTCTCCAGTAACCCTTCAGATTGGTGCACTACACCATGAAGAAATTTCGTTTTTAATTCTTCCAGTTACGACAAGTCCGATTGTCTTAGGCCTTCCATGGCTTCAGTGTCACTCTCCCCAGATTGACTGGCGCACATCCTCAAGTTATGTCTTGGGGGTCTGAATGTCACCAGCGTTGTCTTTCTCAAGTTATTCCTCTTAAAGTACAGCAATCTTCCATCGCATATTCCTCCCCGGGACTCCCTCCTCAGTATGCTTCATTTGCCGATGTGTTTGATAAAGCTCAGTCTGAACGTCTTCCTCCTCATCGTTCTTGGGATTGTCCGATCGACCTTCTACCTGGCAAGACTCCTCCCAGGGGCCGGGTCTATCCTCTCTCGTTACCTGAAACTCAAGCCACATCTGAGTACATACAGGAGAATCTCCAGCGCGGCTTCATTCGACCTTCCACCTCTCCCGCTGGAGCTGGGTTCTTCTTCGTCAAAAAGAAGGATGGATCATTACGCCCTTGTATAGATTTTCGTGGACTCAACGCCATTACTATCAAGAATCGGTATCCCATTCCGCTGATCACTGAGCTATTTGATCGCATCAAGGGAGCTCGGATATTTACTAAGTTGGATCTTCGTGGTGCCTACAATTTAATTAGAATCCGTTCCGGTGACGAATGGAAGACCGCGTTCAACACCAGAGATGGGCATTACGAATATTTAGTAATGCCCTTCGGGCTGTGTAATGCCCCCGCTGTTTTCCAGGGTTTCATCAATGAGATCTTTCGGGACTTATTATATGTATGTGTCGTTGTCTACCTGGACGACATATTGATCTTCTCACAGGACCTGCCTTCTCATCACCAACATGTGGCAGAGGTCCTCTCCAGACTACGGAAAAACTCATTGTTCTGTAAATTGGAAAAATGTTCATTCGAATTACCCCAGATTCCATTCTTGGGGTATATAGTTTCCGGAGTTGGCCTGAAGATGGATCCAGACAAAGTAAATGCTGTACTACATTGGCCTCAGCCAACTACTCTTCGTGCCATCCAGCGTTTTTTAGGTTTTGCCAATTACTATAGACGCTTCATTCAAGACTTTTCATCCATTGCATCTCCTATTGTGGCCCTAACTCGGAAAGGGGCTAATACTAAGCAATGGTCATCTGAGGCTCTCCAAGCCTTTCAAATTCTCAAAGAGTCCTTCTCGTCTGCTCCCATTCTTCGACAGCCTGATGTGACACTTCCCTTCTTCCTAGAAGTAGATGCCTCTAATGTGGGCTTAGGAGCCATTCTCTCCCAACGCTCGGAGCAACAAAAATTACATCCTTGTGCCTTCTATTCTCGGGGTCTTCTGCCCGCAGAGAAAAACTATACTATCGGGGACAAGGAGTTGCTGGCCATCAAAGCTGCATTGGAGGAATGGAGATACTTGTTGGAAGGAGCTCGCCATCCGGTGACGATCTTCACGGATCATAAGAACTTGTCATATTTGCAATCTGCTCAATGCTTGAACCCTCGTCAAGCAAGATGGTCTCTTTTCTTTTCCCGTTTTGAATTAATTATAACCTTCAAACCAGCCGCTAAGAACAAGAAAGCTGACGCTCTATCTCGAGCTTTGGTGACGTCCTCTGATGTAGAAGAGGTTCCCAACCATGCTATTCTAGACCCCAAATGTATTTCTCTGGCTGCTTCATCCACCAAAATGCTACCATTTGGGAAGACCCTCGTGCCTCCTACTCTGAGGAGGAAAATCCTTTCGTGGTTCCATGCCTCTCGTTTTTCCGGACACGCCGGTGAACACAAGACCTTTGAGATTCTCTCTCGAAGTTACTGGTGGCCTTCAATGAGGAGAGACGTCAAAGAGTTTATTGCTTCCTGTGATTTATGTTCTCAGTTCAAATCCTCCCGCAGAACTCCAGCAGGGTTGCTGCGACCACTACCCATTCCGTCCAAACCTTGGACCCATATTAGTATGGATTTCGTTACTGATTTGCCACCAAGTAAGAATCACAATACTATTTGGGTAGTGGTAGACAGATTTTCGAAGATGGCTCATTTCGTCCCTCAGTCCGGTTTACCTTCCTCGTCTACTCTGGCTGAACATTTCATTAAAGAAATCTTCCGCATCCATGGATGTCCGTCTGAGATTGTGTCAGATAGAGGAGTACAATTCGTTTCCAGATTCTGGCGGGCCCTTTGTAAAACCTTGGGCATACGATTAGCACTCTCATCATCGTACCATCCGCAATCTAACGGACAAACGGAACGAGTCAATCAAGATCTTGAGACTTTTATTAGGATGTTCTCTTCAGCCAACCAAGACAACTGGGTAGAATTGCTCCCTTGGGCTGAATTCGCCCATAACAACATGTACCATGAGTCATCATCCAAAACTCCATTCTTTGTGGTTTACGGTCACCATCCGTCTTTTCCGGAATTTCCTGCCCTCCCACCCACCCAAGTTCCTGCTGTGGAGACTGCTTGTCAGACCTTCAAAAATATCTGGTCTCAGGTCAAAACCTGTTTAAAGAAGACATCTAACAAATATAAGTCTTTCGCAGATAAGAAGAGGCGGGCTATTCCACCACTAAAAATTGGAGATCGGGTTTGGTTATCTACCAAAAATATTCGTTTGAAGGTTCCATCTATGAAATTCGCCCCTCGTTTTATTGGTCCATATAGGATCATTCAAGTTATCAATCCAGTATGTGTTAAACTTCTTCTTCCTAAGAATCTTCGGATTTCCAATGCCTTCCATGTGTCCTTACTCAAACCTCTTATTATCAATCGTTTCTCGACTCCTCCCTCAGCACCGCAGCCAGTTCAAGTTCATCAGGAGGAGGATTTCGAGATTACTGAGGTATTGGATGCAAAAATTTCGCGAGGAGTCCTCCGTTTCCTCGTTCATTGGAAGGGCTTTGGTCCTGAAGAGCGTTCATGGATCAAAGCTGAAGATCTTAATGCTCCTGCCCTTCTGAAGAAGTTTTATTCCAAAAATCCGGACAAGCCCGGTTCCAGGCGTTCTGTGCCCACCTTTAAAAGGGGGGGTACTGTCACTCACCGGACTGTGAGTGCTTCTTCCCGGACTATTAGGAACCGTGGACGTCCTCTATCCTGAGGGACTGCGCATGCGCAGCCCTTTCCAAACCTTCAGTGTATGTTCCTTTAACTTAATTGGCAGATCAGGCAACCTCCCTATATTAAGCACCTGTGGTCAACACCACGTTGCCTGATCTTGGAGTCTCATTCCCCATGAGTCTCTGAAGGTGTTCCTGTGTTTCCTCGTTTATTCAGCCCAGCTGATTCCTGTGGTTTCCAAACCACTTCTACCTCTGTGGTTTCCAAACCACTTCTACTACTGTGGTTCCCATACCACTTCTACCATCTACTGTATCATCGTGACTGTGAGCTGATTCCTATCCGCTGCCTCCGTGCACTACAGTCTTCAAACCACTTCTCCTACTGTGGTTCCCATACCACTTCTACCATCTACTGTATCATCGTGACTGTGAGCTGATTCCTATCCGCTGCCTCCGTGCACTACAGTCTTCTAACCACTTCTACTCTACCATTTATTATTGGGACTGTTAGCTGATGCCTATCCGCTGCCTCCGTGCACTACAGTCTTCAACCTGCAACTCGTCTGTGTTTCATCATCGTGACTGCTAGCTGATTCCTATCCGCTGCCTCCGTGCACTACAGTCTTCAACCTGCAACTCGTCTGTGTTTCATCATCGTGACTGCTAGCTGATTCCTATCCGCTGCCTCCGTGCACTACAGTCTTCAACCTGCAACCCGTCTGTGTTTCATCGTGACTGTTTGGCTGATTCCTATCCGCTGCCTCTGTGCGCTTCAGTCTTCAGTCCTTGTCAACGCTCCCGTGTTTCCTTGAGTCTGCCTCCACTATTGCTACCCGCTATTCTCCGTGATCAACAGTGCCTGTTCAACTCTGCTCTCCCGTGTCCCATCGTTACTGCACCTGCTGGTTGCTATTGGCTACCTCCGTGTTCCCGCAGAGACCCGCTGCTGCTACTCCTCAGCACTACTCATCCATCTACTGCTGATCCGCTCTCCACGCTTTCCTGTGTTCCCTGCTGGTCTACCTACCCGTGCGCTGCACCTACTAGACCACCGCTTCACCCATCCAGGGACTTCGCATCCTGCCGGCCTCCTGCCGTTCAGGTATCTCTGCACTCCTGTCTGACTGCCTCCTGAACCACGGTATGCATACTTCTCATTGACTGTGCTGTGTATTGCATACCTTGCTGGACTGTGTTGGTTCTCCTCTGGAGTGTGCTATCCGCTGAGTCTATTGCCATCATTGACTGTGTTATCTTATGCTGGACTACTTCAAGAGACTTTCTATATTGGCAGTATTGTTCAGTCATCTATACATTTATATTGTGCATATCACTGTGGTTCAAAGTCAAGGTGCCCGTGTATATCTTGTGTTGCAGTCTCTCCCCGTGCACCTCCTCACATATATATTCAGTGGTACAACTTGCTGAAGGCAGACCACTGATCCCTGTTTCCTGTATCACCTGTTCCAGTATCCTCTCACATAGCAGTGGTACAACTTGCTATCGCAGACCACTGACTACCCGGATACCTCCACTTGGATTCCACTCCTTCACTCAGACAGCGGTACAACTTGCTATCTGCAGACCGCTGACTCTCATCACCCCCTCGTTTCTGTTGGACATTCCTCCTCACTATAGCAGTGGTACAACTTGCTACCGCAGACCACTGACTACCTTCACGTGTCCTTTGTCCATACAGTTCCTCGTGTATTACTACCTCCATATTGCCAGTGCTGCTAGTCATAGACTTTCCTGAGCATCTCATCACCTGCTATTTCCTGTTCCGTGATCACCCTGCTACCAGAGTACCATATTACCACCTATACTGCTCTGGTAAGCCTATCACCTGGTGATCCCTGGGTAAAGACTCCTAGTGCCCGTGACAGTAAGATCAGGCCATGACAGACCCAGATACGGAACCTACCGCTAAGGAGATGCTGCAGCATCTGGTCAGCCGTGTGGAGCAACAGGATGCTCGCCAACAGCTGTTACTTCAATGTTACCAATCGTTAACCTCCCAAGGAACATCTGGACAGACTGTTACAGCTAATATTGAAGCTCCTGTGCTTGCCTCCGTTTCCCCAGTGCCATCCCAGGTGTCTACAGCTCCTACGCTTCACCTGCCTACTCCGTCAAAATATGACGGGGACCCCAAAACTTGTAGAGGTTTCCTTAACCAATGTTCAGTCCATTTTGAACTCCAACCTCAAAATTTTTCTACCCATCGTTCCAGAGTGGCCTATCTTATCTCATTGTTTTCTGGACAAGCCCTGGCTTGGGCCTCCCCTCTGTGGGAGAGAAACGATCCAATTCTACAAGATAGTGCCAAATTCATTTCCACGTTCCGAAGTGTGTTCGATGAACCAGGTCGTGTGACTTCCGCTGCTTCCAGCATTCTTCGTTTGCGACAAGGCTCCCATACAGTAGGACAGTATGTCATTCAATTTAGGATCCTAGCCTCTGAACTTCAGTGGAACACTGAAGCATTAGTTGCCGCCTTCTGGCAGGGGCTCTCCGATAAAATTAAAGATGCACTGACTACCCAAGAGCTTCCTTCGTCACTAGAAGATTTGATCTCTCTTTGCCATCGTGTAGATATGAGATTTCGTGAAAGAGAGTCTGAGAAAACAACGGCTGTCAAAGCACCTCTTCGTTCAAACCCTCAATTTCGTCCAGCTCCATCCTCTGTGATTCCCATGGAGATAGGACGTTCCAAATTATCTTCAGAGGAGAGGAGACGAAGAGTAAAGAATAGACTCTGTATCTATTGTGCTGATTCCACGCATATGCTCAGCTCTTGCCCTAAGAGATCGGGAAATGCCAGGCCCTAACTAGTTCTGGAGAGGTGAAGTTAGGGTCCCTGGAGTCCTCTCCATCGTTTATGAAATCTAAAGTCTGCGCTTTTGAGGTTACGATCTCCTTTGCTACCAAATCCTTTGAGTCCCAGGCATTGATTGATTCCGGAGCAGCAGGAAATTTCATTTCTAAATCACTAGTGAATCAATGGTCCCTACCAGTGATCACTTTAAAAACACCCATTACTGTGACGGCTATAGATGGATCACGTCTCATCAACGGTCTCATCACCCAGAGTACGTCTCCAGTAACCCTTCAGATTGGTGCACTACACCATGAAGAAATTTCGTTTTTAATTCTTCCAGTTACGACAAGTCCGATTGTCTTAGGCCTTCCATGGCTTCAGTGTCACTCTCCCCAGATTGACTGGCGCACTCCTCAAGTTATGTCTTGGGGGTCTGAATGTCACCAGCGTTGTCTTTCTCAAGTTATTCCTCTTAAAGTACAGCAATCTTCCATCGCATATTCCTCCCCGGGACTCCCTCCTCAGTATGCTTCATTTGCCGATGTGTTTGATAAAGCTCAGTCTGAACGTCTTCCTCCTCATCGTTCTTGGGATTGTCCGATCGACCTTCTACCTGGCAAGACTCCTCCCAGGGGCCGGGTCTATCCTCTCTCGTTACCTGAAACTCAAGCCACATCTGAGTACATACAGGAGAATCTCCAGCGCGGCTTCATTCGACCTTCCACCTCTCCCGCTGGAGCTGGGTTCTTCTTCGTCAAAAAGAAGGATGGATCATTACGCCCTTGTATAGATTTTCGTGGACTCAACGCCATTACTATCAAGAATCGGTATCCCATTCCGCTGATCACTGAGCTATTTGATCGCATCAAGGGAGCTCGGATATTTACTAAGTTGGATCTTCGTGGTGCCTACAATTTAATTAGAATCCGTTCCGGTGACGAATGGAAGACCGCGTTCAACACCAGAGATGGGCATTACGAATATTTAGTAATGCCCTTCGGGCTGTGTAATGCCCCCGCTGTTTTCCAGGGTTTCATCAATGAGATCTTTCGGGACTTATTATATGTATGTGTCGTTGTCTACCTGGACGACATATTGATCTTCTCACAGGACCTGCCTTCTCATCACCAACATGTGGCAGAGGTCCTCTCCAGACTACGGAAAAACTCATTGTTCTGTAAATTGGAAAAATGTTCATTCGAATTACCCCAGATTCCATTCTTGGGGTATATAGTTTCCGGAGTTGGCCTGAAGATGGATCCAGACAAAGTAAATGCTGTACTACATTGGCCTCAGCCAACTACTCTTCGTGCCATCCAGCGTTTTTTAGGTTTTGCCAATTACTATAGACGCTTCATTCAAGACTTTTCATCCATTGCATCTCCTATTGTGGCCCTAACTCGGAAAGGGGCTAATACTAAGCAATGGTCATCTGAGGCTCTCCAAGCCTTTCAAATTCTCAAAGAGTCCTTCTCGTCTGCTCCCATTCTTCGACAGCCTGATGTGACACTTCCCTTCTTCCTAGAAGTAGATGCCTCTAATGTGGGCTTAGGAGCCATTCTCTCCCAACGCTCGGAGCAACAAAAATTACATCCTTGTGCCTTCTATTCTCGGGGTCTTCTGCCCGCAGAGAAAAACTATACTATCGGGGACAAGGAGTTGCTGGCCATCAAAGCTGCATTGGAGGAATGGAGATACTTGTTGGAAGGAGCTCGCCATCCGGTGACGATCTTCACGGATCATAAGAACTTGTCATATTTGCAATCTGCTCAATGCTTGAACCCTCGTCAAGCAAGATGGTCTCTTTTCTTTTCCCGTTTTGAATTAATTATAACCTTCAAACCAGCCGCTAAGAACAAGAAAGCTGACGCTCTATCTCGAGCTTTGGTGACGTCCTCTGATGTAGAAGAGGTTCCCAACCATGCTATTCTAGACCCCAAATGTATTTCTCTGGCTGCTTCATCCACCAAAATGCTACCATTTGGGAAGACCCTCGTGCCTCCTACTCTGAGGAGGAAAATCCTTTCGTGGTTCCATGCCTCTCGTTTTTCCGGACACGCCGGTGAACACAAGACCTTTGAGATTCTCTCTCGAAGTTACTGGTGGCCTTCAATGAGGAGAGACGTCAAAGAGTTTATTGCTTCCTGTGATTTATGTTCTCAGTTCAAATCCTCCCGCAGAACTCCAGCAGGGTTGCTGCGACCACTACCCATTCCGTCCAAACCTTGGACCCATATTAGTATGGATTTCGTTACTGATTTGCCACCAAGTAAGAATCACAATACTATTTGGGTAGTGGTAGACAGATTTTCGAAGATGGCTCATTTCGTCCCTCAGTCCGGTTTACCTTCCTCGTCTACTCTGGCTGAACATTTCATTAAAGAAATCTTCCGCATCCATGGATGTCCGTCTGAGATTGTGTCAGATAGAGGAGTACAATTCGTTTCCAGATTCTGGCGGGCCCTTTGTAAAACCTTGGGCATACGATTAGCACTCTCATCATCGTACCATCCGCAATCTAACGGACAAACGGAACGAGTCAATCAAGATCTTGAGACTTTTATTAGGATGTTCTCTTCAGCCAACCAAGACAACTGGGTAGAATTGCTCCCTTGGGCTGAATTCGCCCATAACAACATGTACCATGAGTCATCATCCAAAACTCCATTCTTTGTGGTTTACGGTCACCATCCGTCTTTTCCGGAATTTCCTGCCCTCCCACCCACCCAAGTTCCTGCTGTGGAGACTGCTTGTCAGACCTTCAAAAATATCTGGTCTCAGGTCAAAACCTGTTTAAAGAAGACATCTAACAAATATAAGTCTTTCGCAGATAAGAAGAGGCGGGCTATTCCACCACTAAAAATTGGAGATCGGGTTTGGTTATCTACCAAAAATATTCGTTTGAAGGTTCCATCTATGAAATTCGCCCCTCGTTTTATTGGTCCATATAGGATCATTCAAGTTATCAATCCAGTATGTGTTAAACTTCTTCTTCCTAAGAATCTTCGGATTTCCAATGCCTTCCATGTGTCCTTACTCAAACCTCTTATTATCAATCGTTTCTCGACTCCTCCCTCAGCACCGCAGCCAGTTCAAGTTCATCAGGAGGAGGATTTCGAGATTACTGAGGTATTGGATGCAAAAATTTCGCGAGGAGTCCTCCGTTTCCTCGTTCATTGGAAGGGCTTTGGTCCTGAAGAGCGTTCATGGATCAAAGCTGAAGATCTTAATGCTCCTGCCCTTCTGAAGAAGTTTTATTCCAAAAATCCGGACAAGCCCGGTTCCAGGCGTTCTGTGCCCACCTTTAAAAGGGGGGGTACTGTCACTCACCGGACTGTGAGTGCTTCTTCCCGGACTATTAGGAACCGTGGACGTCCTCTATCCTGAGGGACTGCGCATGCGCAGCCCTTTCCAAACCTTCAGTGTATGTTCCTTTAACTTAATTGGCAGATCAGGCAACCTCCCTATATTAAGCACCTGTGGTCAACACCACGTTGCCTGATCTTGGAGTCTCATTCCCCATGAGTCTCTGAAGGTGTTCCTGTGTTTCCTCGTTTATTCAGCCCAGCTGATTCCTGTGGTTTCCAAACCACTTCTACCTCTGTGGTTTCCAAACCACTTCTACTACTGTGGTTCCCATACCACTTCTACCATCTACTGTATCATCGTGACTGTGAGCTGATTCCTATCCGCTGCCTCCGTGCACTACAGTCTTCAAACCACTTCTCCTACTGTGGTTCCCATACCACTTCTACCATCTACTGTATCATCGTGACTGTGAGCTGATTCCTATCCGCTGCCTCCGTGCACTACAGTCTTCTAACCACTTCTACTCTACCATTTATTATTGGGACTGTTAGCTGATGCCTATCCGCTGCCTCCGTGCACTACAGTCTTCAACCTGCAACTCGTCTGTGTTTCATCATCGTGACTGCTAGCTGATTCCTATCCGCTGCCTCCGTGCACTACAGTCTTCAACCTGCAACTCGTCTGTGTTTCATCATCGTGACTGCTAGCTGATTCCTATCCGCTGCCTCCGTGCACTACAGTCTTCAACCTGCAACCCGTCTGTGTTTCATCGTGACTGTTTGGCTGATTCCTATCCGCT
>NW_027447233.1:0-35070 GCF_038048845.1 Mixophyes fleayi | reverse complement strand
TATTCATGTTTCAATTCATGATTCATTTCTTGATTCAATTCATAATTCAATTCATGATTCATGATCCAATTTATGTTTCATGATACATGATTCAATGCATGATTCATGATTCATGATTCAATGCATGATTCATGATTATTGATTCATTTCATGATTCAATTCATGATTCATGATTCATGATTCAATTCATGATTCATGATCCAATTTATGATTCATGATACATGATTCAATGCATGATTCATGATTCATGATTCAATGCATGATTCATGATTATTGATTCATTTCATGATTCAATTCATGATTCATGATTCATGATTCAATTCATGATTCATGATTCATGATTCAATTCATGATTCAATTCATGATTCAATTTGTGATTCATAATTCATGATTCAATTTATGATTCATGATTCATGATTCAATTCATGATTCATGATTCAATTCATGATTCATAATTTATGATTCAATTCATAATTCATGATTCGATTCATGATTCATGATTCATGATTCATGATTAATGATTCATGATTCAATTCATGATTCATGATTCAATTCATGATTTATGATTCATGATTCAATTCATGATTCATGAATCATGATTCGATTCATGATTCAATTCATGATTCATGATTCAACTCATGATTCAATTTATGATTCATAATTCATGATTCATGATTCAATTCATGATTCAATTCATGATTCATGATTCATGATTCAATTCATGATTTATGATTCAATCATGATCATGAATCATGATTCGATTAATGAATTCATGATTGATTCATGATTCATGAATCATGAATCGAATCATGATTCATGAATCATGAATTAAATCATGAATCATGAATTCAATCATGAATCATGAATTCAATCATGAATCATGAATTGAATCATGAATCATGAATTGAATCATGAATCATAAATCATGAATCGAATCATGATTCATGAATCATGAATTGAATCATGAATCATGAATCATGAATTGAATCATGAATCATGAATTGAATCATGAATCAAATCATGATTCATGAATCATGAATTGAATCATGAATCATGAATCATGAATTGAATCATGAATCATGAATTGAATCATGAATCATGAAATGAATCATGAATTGAATCATGAATCATGAATCATGAATTGAATCATGAATCATGAATCATGAATCATGAATCGAATCATGAATTATGAATTGAATCATAAATCATGAATCATGAATTGAATCATGAATCATGAATGAATCATGAATCATGAATCATAAATTGAATCATGAATTATGAATCATAAATTAAATCATGAATTGAATCATGAATTGAATCATGAATCATGCATTGAATCATGTATCATGAATCATAAATTGTATCATGAATCATGAATTGAATTATGAATTGAATCAAGAAATGAATCATGAATTAAATCATGAATCATGAATCCTGAATTGAATCATGAATCATGAATCATGAATTGAATCATGAATTGAATCATGAATCATGAATCATGAATCATGAATTGAATCATGAATTGAATCATGAATCATGAATCATGAATTATGAATCATAAATTGAATCATGAATTGAATCATGAATCATGAATCATGAATTGAATCATGAATCATGAATTGAATCATGAATCAAGAACTATTAATTGAATCATGAATCATGAATTGAATTATGAATCATGAATCATGAATTGAATCATGAATCATGAATCATAAAAAATGAATCATAGATTGAATCATGAATCATGAATTGATTTATGAATTGAATCAAGAATTGAATCATGAATCGAATCATGATTCATGAATCATGAATTGAATCATAAATCATGAATCATGAATTGAATCATGAATCATGAATCATGAATTGAATCATGAATTGAATCATGAATCATGAATCATGAATCATAAATTGAATCATGAATTGAATCATGAATCATGAATCATAAATTATGAATCATAAATTGAATCATGAGTTGAATCATGAATTGAATCATGAATCATGAATCATGAATTGAATCATGAATCATGAGTTATGAATAATAAATTAAATCATGAATTGAATCATGAATCATGAATTGAATCATGAATTGAATCATGATTCATGAATCATGAATTGAATCATGAATCATGAATCATGAATTGAATCATGAATCATGAATTGAATCATGAATCATGAATCATGAATCATGAATCATGAATCGAATCATGAATTATGAATTGAATCATAAATCATGAATCATGAATTGAATCATGAATCATGAATTGAATCATGAATCATGAATCATAAATTGAATCATGAATTATGAATCACAAATTGAATCATGAATTGAATCATGAATTGAATCATGAATCATGAATCATGAATTGAATCATGAATCATGAATCATGAATTGAATCATGAAATGAATCAATAATCATGAATCATGCATTGAATCATGAATCATGAATCATGCATTGAATCATGTATCATGAAACATAAATTGGATCATGAATCATGAATTGAATTATGAATTGAATCAAGAAATGAATCATGAATTGAAACATGAATCATGAATCGAATCATGATTCATGAATCATGAATTGAATCATGAATCATGAATCCTGAATTGAATCATGAATCATGAATCATGAATTGAATCATGAATTGAATCATAAATCATGAATCATGAATTATGAATCATAAATTGAATCATGAATTGAATCATGAATTGAATCATGAATCATGAATCATGAATTCAATCATGAATCATGAATCATGAATCATAAATTGAATCATGAATTGATTAATGAATCATGTATCATGAATTCAATCATGAATCATGAATTGAATCATGAATCACGAATAATTAATTGAATCATGAATCATGAATTGAATTATAAATTGAATCAAGAATTGAATCATGAATTGAAACATGAATCATGAATCGAATCATGATTCATGAATCATGAATTAAATCATGAATCATGAATTCAATCATGAATCATGAATTCAATCATGAATCATGAATTCAATCATGAATCATGAATTGAATCATGAATCATAAATCATGAATCGAATCATGATTCATGAATCATGAATTGAATCATGAATCATGAATCATGAATTGAATCATGAATCATGAATTGAATCATGAATCATGATTCATGAATCATGAATTGAATCATGAATCATGAATCATGAATTGAATCATGAATCATGAATTGAATCATGAATCATGAAATGAATCATGAATTGAATCATGAATCATGAATCATGAATTGAATCATGAATCATGAATCATGAATCGAATCATGAATTATGAATTGAATCATAAATCATGAATCATGAATTGAATCATGAATCATGAATGAATCATGAATCATGAATCATAAATTGAATCATGAATTATGAATCATAAATTAAATCATGAATTGAATCATGAATTGAATCATGAATCATGCATTGAATCATGTATCATGAATCATAAATTGTATCATGAATCATGAATTGAATTATGAATTGAATCAAGAAATGAATCATGAATTAAATCATGAATCATGAATCCTGAATTGAATCATGAATCATGAATCATGAATTGAATCATGAATTGAATCATGAATCATGAATCATGAATCATGAATTGAATCATGAATTGAATCATGAATCATGAATCATGAATTATGAATCATAAATTGAATCATGAATTGAATCATGAATCATGAATCATGAATTGAATCATGAATCATGAATTGAATCATGAATCAAGAACTATTAATTGAATCATGAATCATGAATTGAATTATGAATCATGAATCATGAATTGAATCATGAATCATGAATCATAAAAAATGAATCATAGATTGAATCATGAATCATGAATTGATTTATGAATTGAATCAAGAATTGAATCATGAATCGAATCATGATTCATGAATCATGAATTGAATCATAAATCATGAATCATGAATTGAATCATGAATCATGAATCATGAATTGAATCATGAATTGAATCATGAATCATGAATCATGAATCATAAATTGAATCATGAATTGAATCATGAATCATGAATCATAAATTATGAATCATAAATTGAATCATGAGTTGAATCATGAATTGAATCATGAATCATGAATCATGAATTGAATCATGAATCATGAGTTATGAATAATAAATTAAATCATGAATTGAATCATGAATCATGAATTGAATCATGAATTGAATCATGATTCATGAATCATGAATTGAATCATGAATCATGAATCATGAATTGAATCATGAATCATGAATTGAATCATGAATCATGAATCATGAATCATGAATCATGAATAGAATCATGAATTATGAATTGAATCATAAATCATGAATCATGAATTGAATCATGAATCATGAATTGAATCATGAAGCATGAATCATAAATTGAATCATGAATTATGAATCACAAATTGAATCATGAATTGAATCATGAATTGAATCATGAATCATGAATCATGAATTGAATCATGAATCATGAATCATGAATTGAATCATGAAATGAATCAATAATCATGAATCATGCATTGAATCATGAATCATGAATCATGCATTGAATCATGTATCATGAATCATAAATTGGATCATGAATCATGAATTGAATCATGAATCATGAATCATGAATTGAATCATGAAATGAATCAATAATCATGAATCATGCATTGAATCATGAATCATGAATCATGCATTGAATCTTGTATCATGAATCATAAATTGGATCATGAATCATGAATTGAATTATGAATTGAATCAAGAAATGAATCATGAATTGAAACATGAATCATGAATCGAATCATGATTCATGAATCATGAATTGAATCATGAATCATGAATCCTGAATTGAATCATGAATCATGAATCATGAATCATAATTGAATCATGAATTGAATCATGAATCATGAATCATGAATTGAATCATGAATCATGAATTGAATCATGAATCACGAATAATTAATTGAATCATGAATCATGAATTGAATTATAAATTGAATCAAGAATTGAATCATGAATTGAAACATGAATCATGAATCGAATCTTGATTCATGAATCATGAATTAAATCATGAATCATGAATTCAATCATGAATCATGAATTCAATCATGAATCATGAATTCAATCATGAATCATAAATCATGAATCGAATCATGAATCATGAATCATGAATCGAATCATGAATTCAATCATGAATCATGAATCATGAATTGAATCATGAATCATGAATCGAATCTTGAATCATGAATTATGAATTGAATCATAAATCATGAATCATGAATTGAATAATGAATCATGAATCATGAATCGAATCATGAATCAAGAATTGAATCATGAATCATGAATCGAATCATGAATCATAAATTGAATCATGAATCATGAATTGAATCATGAATCGAATCATAAATCATGAAATGAATCATGAAATGAATCATGAATCATGAATTGAATCATGAATCACGAATTGAATCATGAAATGAATCATGAATCATGAATTGAATCATGAATCACGAATTGAATCATGAATCAAGAATCATGAAATAAATCATGAATCATGAATTGAATCATAAATCATGAATCATGAATTGAATCATGAATCATGAATCAAATCATGATTAAAGAATTGAATCAGGAATCATGAATCAAATCATAAATCATGAATTGAATCATGAATCATGAATTGAATCATGAATCGAATCATGAATCATGAATTGAATCATGAATCGTGAATTGAATCATGAATTGAATCATGAATCATGAATTAAAACATGAATCATGAATTGAATCATGAATCATGAATTGAATCATGAATCGAATCATGATTCATGAATCATGAATTGAATCATGAATCATGAATCATGAATTGAATCATGAATCATGAATTGAATCATGAATCAAATCATGATTCATGAATCATGAATTGAATCATGAATCATGAATTGAATCATGAATCATGAATTGAATCATGAATCATGAATCATGAATCATGAATCATGAATCGAATCATGAATTATGAATTGAATCATAAATCATGAATCATGAATTGAATCATGAATCATGAATCATGAATCATAAATTGAATCATGAATTATGAATCATAAATTAAATCATGAATTGAATCATGAATCGAATCAATAATCATGAATCATGCATTGAATCATGAATCATGAATCATGCATTGAATCATGTATCATGAATCATAAATTGTATCATGAATCATGAATTGAATTATGAATTGAATCAAGAAATGAATCATGAATTGAAACATGAATCATGAATCGAATCATGATTCATGAATCATGAATTAAATCATGAATCATGAATCCTGAATTGAATCATGAATCATGAATCATGAATTGAATCATGAATCATGAATTGAATCATGAATTGAATCATGAATCATGAATCATGAATCATGAATTGAATCATGAATTCAATCATGAATCATGAATCATGAATTATGAATCATAAATTGAATCATGAATTGAATCATGAATCATGAATCATGAATTGAATCATGAATCATGAATTGAATCATGAATCACGAACTATTAATTGAATCATGAATCATGAATTGAATTATGAATCATGAATCATGAATTGAATCATGAATCATGAATCATAAAAAATGAATCATAGATTGAATCATGAATCATGAATTGATTTATGAATTGTATCAAGAATTGAATCATGAATTGAAACATAAATCATGAATCGAATCATGATTCATGAATCATGAATCGAATCATGATTAATGAATCATGAATTAAATCATAAATCATGAATCATGAATTGAATCATGAATCATGAATCATGAATTGAATCATGAATTGAATCATGAATCATGAATCATGAATCATAAATTGAATCATGAATTGAATCATGAATCATGATTCATGAATTATGAATCATAAATTGAATCATGAGTTGAATCATGAATTGAATCATGAATCATGAATCATGAATTGAATCATGAATCATGAGTTATGAATAATAAATTAAATCATGAATTGAATCATGAATCATGAATTGAATCATGAATCGAATCATGATTCATGAATCATGAATTGAATCATGAATCATGAATCATGAATTGAATCATGAATCATGAATCATGAATCATGAATCATGAATCATGAATCGAATCATGAATCATGAATTGAATCATAAATCATGAATCATGAATTGAATCATGAATCATGAATCATAAATTGAATCATGAATTATGAATCACAAAATGAATCATGATTTGAATCATGAATTGAATCATGAATCATGAATCATGAATTGAATCATGAAATGAATCAATAATCATGAATCATGCATTGAATCATGAATCATGAATCATGCATTGAATCATATATCATGAATCATAAATTGGATCATGAATCATGAATTGAATTATGAATTGAATCAAGAAATGAATCATGAATTGAAACATGAATCATGAATCGAATCATGATTCATGAATCATGAATTGAATCATGAATCATGAATCCTGAATTGAATCATGAATCATGAATCATGAATTGAATCATGAATTGAATCATGAATCATGAATCATGAATCATGAATTGAATCATGAATTGAATCATGAATCATGAATCATGAATTATGAATCATAAATTGAATCATGAATTGAATCATGAATTGAATCATGAATCATGAATCATGAATTGAATCATGAATCATGAATTGAATCATGAATCATGAATTGAATCATGAATTGAATCATGAATCATGAATCATGAATTGAATCATGAATCATGAATTGAATCATGAATCACGAATAATTAATTGAATCATGAATCATGAATTGAATTATGAATTGAATCAAGAATTGAATCATGAATTGAAACATGAATCATGAATTGAATCATGATTCATGAATCATGAATTAAATCATGATTCATGAATCATGAATTAAATAATGAAACATGAATTCAATCATGAATCATGAATTGAATCATGAATCATGAATTCAATCATGAATCATAAATCATGAATCGAATCATGAATCATGAATCATGAATCGAATCATGAATTCAATCATGAATCATGAATCATGAATTAAATCATGAATCATGAATCGAATCTTGAATCATGAATCATTAATTGAATCATGAATCATGAATTGAATCATGAATCATGAATCATAAATTGAATCATGAATTGAATCATGAATCATGAATCATGAATAAAATCATGAATCATGAATTGAATCATAAATCATGAATCATGAATTGAATCATAAATCATGAATCATGAATTGAATCATGAATTGAATCATGAATTATGAATTAAAACATGAATCATGAATTGAATCATGATTTAAAACATGAATTATGAATTGGAACATGAATCATGAATCATGAATTGAATCTTGAATCATGAATCGAATCATGAAACATGAATCGAATCATGATTCATAAATCATGAATTGAATCATGATTAATGAATTGAATCATGAATCAAATCATGAATCATGAATTGAATCATGAATCATAAATCATGAATTGAATCATGAATCATGAATTGAATCATGAATCATGAATCGAATCATAAATCATTAATCATGAATTGAATTATGAATCATAAATTATAAATTGAATCATAAATCATAAATCATGAATTGAATCATGAATTATGAATCATAAATTGAATCATGAATTGAATCATGAATCATGAATCATGAAATGAATCATGAATCATGAATTGAATCATGAATCATGAATTGAATAATGAATCATGAATCATGAAATGAGTCATGAAATGAATCATGAATCATGAATCATGAATCACGAATTGAATCATAAATCATGAATCATGAATCATAAATCGAATCATGAATTGAAACATGAATCATATCATGATTCATGAATCATGAATTAAATCATAAATCATGAATTGAATCATGAATCATGAATTGAATCATGAATCATGATGTGAATCATGAATCATGAATCATGAATCGAATCATGAATCATGAATCATGAATCATGAATCGAATCATGAATTGAATCATGAATCATGAATCATGAATTAAATCATGAATCATGAATCGAATCTTGAATCATGAATCATTAATTGAATCATGAATCATGAATTGAATCATGAATTAAATAATGATTAAATCATGAATCATGAATCATGAATTGAATCATGAATTGAATCATGAATCATGAATCATGAATTATATCATGAATTATGAATTGAATCATAAATCATGAATCATGAATTGAATAATGAATCATGAATCATGAATCGAATCATGAATCAAGAATTGAATAATGAATCATGAATTGAATCATGAATCATAAATTGAATCATGAATCATGAATCATGAATTGAATCATGAATCGAATCATGAATCATGAAATAAATCATGAAATAAATCATGAAATAAATCATAAATCATGAAATGAATCAAGAATTGAATCATAAATCATGAAATGAATCATGAAATGAATCATGAATCATGAATTGAATCATGAATCACGAATTGAATCATGAATCATGAATCATGAATCATGAATTGAATCATGAATCATGGATTATGAATCATGAATTGAATCATGAATCAAGAATTGAATCATAAATTGAATCATTAATCAAGAATCATGAAATAAATCATGAATCATGAATTGAATCATAAATCATGAATCATGAATTGAATCATGAATCATGAATTGAATCATGATTAAAGAAGTGAATCAGGAATCATGAATCAAATCATAAATCATGAATTGAATCATGAATCATGAATCATGAATTGAATCATGAATCGAATCATGAATCATGAATTGAATCATGAATCGTGAATTGAATCATGAATTGAATCATGAATCATGAATTAAAACATGAATCATGAATTGAATCATAAATCATGAATTGAATCAT
This sequence comes from Mixophyes fleayi, assembly GCF_038048845.1. Lineage (NCBI taxonomy): Eukaryota > Metazoa > Chordata > Amphibia > Anura > Limnodynastidae > Mixophyes > Mixophyes fleayi. The sequence continues at coordinate 25,169 of NW_027447233.1, read as the reverse complement.
GAATCGAATCATGATTCATAAATCATGAATTGAATCATGAATCATGAATCATGAATTGAATCATGAATCATGAATTGAATCATGAATCGAATCATGATTCATGAATCATGAATTGAATCATGAATCATGAATCATGAATTGAATCATGAATCATGAATTGAATCATGAATCATGAATCATGAATCATGAATCGAATCATGAATTATGAATTGAATCATAAATCATGAATCATGAATTGAATCATGAATCATGAATTGAATCATGAATCATGAATCATAAATTGAATCATGAATTATGAATCACAAATTGAATCATGAATTGAATCATGAATTGAATCATGAATCATGAATCATGAATTGAATCATGAAATGAATCAATAATCATGAATCATGCATTGAATCATGAATCATGAATCATGCATTGAATCATGTATCATGAATCATAAAATGGATCATGAATCATGAATTGAATTATGAATTGAATCAAGAAATGAATCATGAATTGAAACATGAATCATGAATCGAATCATGATTCATGAATCATGAATTGAATCATGAATCATGAATCCTGAATTGAATCATGAATCATGAATCATGAATTGAATCATGAATTGAATCATGAATCATGAATCATGAATCATGAATTGAATCATGAATTGAATCATGAATCATGAATCATGAATTATGAATCATAAATTGAATCATGAATTGAATCATGAATTGAATCATGAATCATGAATCATGAATTGAATCATGAATCATGAATCATGAATCATAAATTGAATCATGAATTGAATCATGAATCATGAATCATGAATTGAATCATGAATCATGAATTGAATCATGAATCACGAATCATTAATTGAATCATGAATCATGAATTGAATTATGAATTGAATCAAGAATTGAATGATGAATTGAAACATGAATCATGAATCGAATCATGATTCATGAATCATGAATCGAATCATAATTCATGAATCATGAATTGAATCATAAATCATGAATCATGAATTGAATCATGAATCATGAATTGAATCATGAATTGAATCATGAATCATGAATTAAATCATGAATCATGAATCGAATCTTGAATCATGAATCATTAATTGAATCATGAATCATGAATTGAATCATGAATCATGAATCATAAATTGAATCATGAATTGAATCATGAATCATGAATCATGAATAAAATCATGAATCATGAATTGAATCATAAATCATGAATCATGAATTGAATCATAAATCATGAATCATGAATTGAATCATGATTTGAATCATGAATTATGAATTAAAACATGAATCATGAATTGAATCATGATTTAAAACATGAATTATGAATTGGAACATGAATCATGAATCATGAATTGAATCTTGAATCATGAATCGAATCATGAAACATGAATCGAATCATGATTCATAAATCATGAATTGAATCATGATTAATGAATTGAATCATGAATCAAATCATGAATCATGAATTGAATCATGAATCATAAATCATGAATTGAATCATGAATCATGAATTGAATCATGAATCATGAATCGAATCATAAATCATTAATCATGAATTGAATTATGAATCATGAATTATAAATTGAATCATAAATCATAAATCATGAATTGAATCATGAATTATGAATCATAAATTGAATCATGAATTGAATCATGAATCATGAATCATGAAATGAATCATGAATCATGAATTGAATCATGAATCATGAATTGAATCATGAATCATGAATCATGAAATGAGTCATGAAATGAATCATGAATCATGAATCATGAATCACGAATTGAATCATAAATCATGAATCATGAATCATAAATCGAATCATGAATTGAAACATGAATCATATCATGATTCATGAATCATGAATTAAATCATAAATCATGAATTGAATCATGAATCATGAATTGAATCATGAATCATGATGTGAATCATGAATCATGAATCATGAATCGAATCATGAATCATGAATCATGAATCATGAATCGAATCATGAATTGAATCATGAATCATGAATCATGAATTAAATTATGAATCATGAATCGAATCTTGAATCATGAATCATTAATTGAATCATGAATCATGAATTGAATCATGAATTAAATCATGATTAAATCATGAATCATGAATTGAATCATGAATTGAATCATGAATCATGAATCATGAATTATATCATGAATTATGAATTGAATCATAAATCATGAATCATGAATTGAATAATGAATCATGAATCATGAATCGAATCATGAATCAAGAATTGAATTATGAATCATGAATTGAAGCATGAATCATAAATTGAATCATGAATCATGAATCATGAATTGAATCATGAATTGAATCATGAATCATGAAATAAATCATGAAATAAATCATAAATCATGAAATGAATCAAGAATTGAATCATAAATCATGAAATGAATCATGAAATGAATCATGAATCATGAATTGAATCATGAATCACGAATTGAATCATGAATCATGAATCATGAATCATGAATTGAATCATGAATCATGGATTATGAATCATGAATTGAATCATGAATCAAGAATTGAATCATAAATTGAATCATTAATCAAGAATCATGAAATAAATCATGAATCATGAATTGAATCATAAATCATGAATCATGAATTGAATCATGAATCATGAATTGAATCATGATTAAAGAAGTGAATCAGGAATCATGAATCAAATCATAAATCATGAATTGAATCATGAATCATGAATCATGAATTGAATCATGAATCGAATCATGAATCATGAATTGAATCATGAATCGTGAATTGAATCATGAATTGAATCATGAATCATGAATTAAAACATGAATCATGAATTGAATCATAAATCATGAATTGAATCATGATTCATAAATCATGAATTGAATCATGACTCATGAATCATGAATTGAATCATGAATCATGAATTGAATCATGAATCGAATCATGATTCATGAATCATGAATCGAATCATAATTCATGAATCATGAATTGAATCATAAATCATGAATCATGAATTGAATCATGAATCATGAATTGAATCATGAATTGAATCATGAATCATGAATCATGAATCATTAATTGAATCATGAATTGAATCATGAATCATGAATCATGAATTATGAATCATAAATTGAATCATGAGTTGAATCATGAGTTGAATCATGAACCATGAATTGAATCTTGAATCATGAGTTATGAATAATAAATTAAATCATGAATTGAATCATGAATCATGAATCATGAATTGAATCATGAATCATGAATTGAATCATGAATCATGAATCATTAATTGAATCATGAATCATGAATTGAATCATGAATCATGAATCATGAATTGAATCATGAATCACGAATTGAATCATGAATCATGAATCATGAATCATGAATTGAATCATGAATCATGGATTATGAATCATGAATTGAATCATGAATCAAGAATTGAATCATAAATTGAATCATTAATCAAGAATCATGAAATAAATCATGAATCATGAATTGAATCATAAATCATGAATCATGAATTGAATCATGAATCATGAATTGAATCATGATTAAAGAAGTGAATCAGGAATCATGAATCAAATCATAAATCATGAATTGAATCATGAATCATGAATCATGAATTGAATCATGAATCGAATCATGAATCATGAATTGAATCATGAATCGTGAATTGAATCATGAATTGAATCATGAATCATGAATTAAAACATGAATCATGAATTGAATCATAAATCATGAATTGAATCATGAATCGAATCATGATTCATAAATCATGAATTGAATCATGAATCATGAATCATGAATTGAATCATGAATCATGAATTGAATCATGAATCGAATCATGATTCATGAATCATGAATTGAATCATGAATCATGAATCATGAATTGAATCATGAATCATGAATTGAATCATGAATCATGAATCATGAATCATGAATCATGAATCGAATCATGAATTATGAATTGAATCATAAATCATGAATCATGAATTGAATCATGAATCATGAATTGAATCATGAATCATGAATCATAAATTGAATCATGAATTATGAATCACAAATTGAATCATGAATTGAATCATGAATCATGAATCATGAATTGAATCATGAAATGAATCAATAATCATGAATCATGCATTGAATCATGAATCATGAATCATGCATTGAATCATGTATCATGAATCATAAAATGGATCATGAATCATGAATTGAATTATGAATTGAATCAAGAAATGAATCATGAATTGAAACATGAATCATGAATCGAATCATGATTCATGAATCATGAATTGAATCATGAATCATGAATCCTGAATTGAATCATGAATCATGAATCATGAATTGAATCATGAATTGAATCATGAATCATGAATCATGAATCATGAATTGAATCATGAATTGAATCATGAATCATGAATCATGAATTATGAATCATAAATTGAATCATGAATTGAATCATGAATCATGAATCATGAATTGAATCATGAATCATGAATCATGAATCATAAATTGAATCATGAATTGAATCATGAATCATGAATCATGAATTGAATCATGAATCATGAATTGAATCATGAATCACGAATCATTAATTGAATCATGAATCATGAATTGAATTATGAATTGAATCAAGAATTGAATGATGAATTGAAACATGAATCATGAATCGAATCATGATTCATGAATCATGAATCGAATCATAATTCATGAATCATGAATTGAATCATAAATCATGAATCATGAATTGAATCATGAATCATGAATTGAATCATGAATTGAATCATGAATCATGAATCATGAATCATAAATTGAATCATGATTGAATCATGAATCATGAATCATGAATTATGAATCATAAATTGAATCATGAGTTGAATCATGAGTTGAATCATGAACCATGAATTGAATCTTGAATCATGAGTTATGAATAATAAATTAAATCATGAATTGAATCATGAATTGAATCATGAATCATGAATCATGAATTGAATCATGAATCATGAATTGAATCATGAATCATGAATCATTAATTGAATCATGAATCATGAATTGAATCATGAATCATGAATCATGAATTGAATCATGAATCATGAATTAAATCATGAATCATGAAATGAATCATAAATTGAATCATGAATTCAAACATAATTCATGAATCAAATCATGAATCATGAATCATGCATTGAATCATGAATCATGAATCATGCATTGAATCATGAATCATTAATCATGAATTGAATCATGAATCATGAGTTGAATTATGAATTGAATCAAGAATTGAATAATGAATTGAAACATGAATCATGAATCGAATCATGATTCATAAATCATGAATTGAATCATGAATCATGAATTGAATCATGAATCATGAATCGAATCATGAATCATGAATCGAATCATGAATCATGAATTGAATCATGAATCATAAATCATGAATTGAATCATGAATCATGAATTGAATCATAAATTATTAATCATGAATTGAATCATGAATTATGAATCATAAATTGAATCATGAATTGAATCATGAATCATGAAATGAATCATGAATCATGAAATGAATCATGAATCATGAATTGTGAATCATGAATCATGAATCACAAATTGAATCATAAATCATGAATCATAAATCGAATCATGAATTGAAACATGAATCATGAATCGAATCATGATTCATGAATCATGAATTAAATCATGAATCATGAATTCAATCATGAATCATGAATTCAATCATGAATCATAAATCATGAATCGAATCATGAATTCAATCATAAATCATGAATCGAATCTTGAATCATTAATCATGAATCGATTCTTGAATCATGAATCATTATTTGAATCATGAATCATGAATTGAATCATGAATCATGAATCATAAATTGAATCATGAATTGAATCATGAATCATAAATCATGAATTAAATCATGAATCATGAATTGAATCATAAATCATGAATCATGAATTGAATCATGAATTGAATCATGAATTATGAATTAAAACATGAATCATGAATTGAATCATGATTTAAAACATGAATTATGAATTGGAACATGAATCATGAATCATGAATTGAATCTTGAATCATGAATCGAATCATGAAACATGAATCGAATCATGAATCACAAATCATGAATTGAATTATGAATCAAGAATTGAATCATGAATCACAAATCATGAATTGAATCATGAATCATAAAATGAATCATGAATCATGAATGGAATCATGAATCATGAATCATGAATTGAATCATAAATCATGAAATGAATCATGAAATGCATCATGAATTATGAATTGAATCATGATATGAATCATAAATCATGAATCATGAATTGAATCATGAATTATGAATTGAATCATGAATCATGAATCGAACCATGAATCATGAATTGAATCATGAAACATGAATCATGAATTGAATCATGAATCATGAATTGAATAATGAATCATGAAATTATTCATGAATTGAATCATGAATTCAAACATGAATCATGAATCGAATCATGAATTATGCAATGAATCATGAATCATGAATCCTGCATTGAATCATGATTCATAATTCATGAATTGAATCATGAATCATGAATTGAATTATGAATTGAATCATGAATTGAATTATGAATTGAATCAAGAATTGAATCATGAATTGAAACACGAATCATGAATCGAATCATGTTTCATGAATTATGAATTGAATCATGAATCATGAATCATGAATTGAATCATGAATCATGAATTGAATCATGAATCATGAATCGAATTATGAATCATGAATCGAATCATGAATCATGAATTGAATCATGAATCATGAATTGAATCATGAATCATGAATCAAATCATTAATCATGAATTGAATTATGAATCATGAATCATGAATTGAATCATGAATCATGAATCATATAATGAATAATGAATCATGAATGAAATCATGAATCATGAATTGAATCATAAATTATGAAATGAATCATGAAATGAATCATGAATCATGAATTGAATCATGAATCATGAATCATGCATTGAATCATGAATCATGAATTGAATGATGAATCATAATTCATGAATTGAAGCATGAATCATGAATTGAATCATGAATCATTAATCATGAATCATGAATTGAATCATGAATCATGAATTGAATAATGAAATGAATCATGAATTGAATCATGAATCATGAATTGAATCATGAATCATTAATCATGAATCATGAATTGAATCATGAATCATGAATTGAATAATGAAATGAATCATGAATTGAATCATGAATTCAAACATGAATCATTAATCGAATCATGATTCATGAATCATGATTGTATAATGAATCATGCATTGAATCATGAATCATGAATTGAATCATGAATCATGAATTGAATTATGAATTGAATCAAGAATTGAATCATGAATTGAATCATAAATTGAATCATAAATAATGAATCATGAATTGAATCATGAATCATGAATTGAATCATGAATCATGAATCATGAATCGAATCATGAATCATGAATTGAATCATGAATCATGAATCATGAATTGAATCATGAAACATGAATTGAATCATGAATCATAAAATGATCCATGAATTGAATCATGAATTCAAACATGAATCATGAATCTAATCATGAATCATGCATTGAATCATGAATCATGAATCATGAATTGAATTATGAATTGAATCATGAATTGAATTATGAATTGAATCAAGAATTGAATCATGAATTGAAACATGAATAATGAATCGAATCATGATTCATGAATTATGAATTGAATCATGAATCATGTATCATGAAATGAATCATGAATCATGAATTGAATCATGAATCATGAATTGAATCATGAATCATGAATCGAATCATTAATCATGAATTGAATTATGAATCATGAATCATGAATTGAATCATGAATCATGAATCATATAATGAATAATGAATCATGAATTGAATCATGAATCATGAATCATGCATTGAATCATGAACTCATGAATTGAATCATGAATCATTAATTGAATCATGAAATGAATCATGAATTGAATCATGAATTCAAACATGAATCATTAATCGAATCATGATTCATGAATCATGATTGTATCATGAATCATGCATTGAATCATGAATCATGAATTGAATCATGAATCATGAATTGAATTATGAATTGAATCAAGAATTGAATCATGAATTGAATCATAAATCATGAATCATGAATTGAATGATGAATCATGAATTGAATCATGAATCATAAATCATGAATTGAATCATGAATCATGAATCATGAATCGAATCATGAATCATGAATTAAATCATGAATCATGAATCATGATTTGAATAATGAAACATGAATTGAATCATGTATCATGAAATGATCCATGAATTGAATCATGAATTCAAACATGAATCAAGAATCTAATCATGAATCATGCATTGAATCATGAATCATGAATCATGCATTGAATCATGAATCATGAATCATGAATTGAATCATGAGTCATGAATTGAATTATGAATTGAATCATGAATTGAATCATGAATTGAATCATGAATTATGAATTAAAACATGAATCATGAATTGAATCATGATTTAAAACATGAATTATGAATTGGAACATGAATCATGAATCATGAATTGAATCTTGAATCATGAATCGAATCATGAAACATGAATCGAATCATGAATCACAAATCATGAATTGAATTATGAATCAAGAATTGAATCATGAATCACAAATCATGAATTGAATCATGAATCATAAAATGAATCATGAATCATGAATGGAATCATGAATCATGAATCATGATATGAATCATAAATCATGAATCATGAATTGAATCATGAATTATGAATTGAATCATGAATCATGAATCGAACCATGAATCATGAATTGAATCATGAAACATGAATCATGAATTGAATCATGAATCATGAATTGAATAATGAATCATGAAATTATTCATGAATTGAATCATGAATTCAAACATGAATCATGAATCGAATCATGAATTATGCAATGAATCATGAATCATGAATCCTGCATTGAATCATGATTCATGAATCATGAATTGAATCATGAATCATGAATTGAATTATGAATTGAATCATGAATTGAATTATGAATTGAATCAAGAATTGAATCATGAATTGAAACACGAATCATGAATCGAATCATGTTTCATGAATTATGAATTGAATCATGAATCATGAATCATGAATTAAATCATGAATCATGAATTGAATCAATGATCATGAATCGAATCATGAATCATGAATCGAATCATGAATCATGAATTGAATCATGAATCATGAATTGAATCATGAATCATGAATCAAATCATTAATCATGAATTGAATTATGAATCATGAATCATGAATTGAATCATGAATCACCAATCATATAATGAATAATGAATCATGAATGAAATCATGAATCATGAATTGAATCATAAATTATGAAATGAATCATGAAATGAATCATGAATCATGAATTGAATCATGAATCATGAATCATGCATTGAATGATGAATCATGAATTGAATGATGAATCATAATTCATGAATTAAATCATGAATCATGAATTGAATCATGAATCATTAATCATGAATCATGAATTGAATCATGAATCATGAATTGAATAATGAAATGAATCATGAATTGAATCATGAATCATGAATTGAATCATGAATCATTAATCATGAATCATGAATTGAATCATGAATCATGAATTGAATAATGAAATGAATCATGAATTGAATCATGAATTCAAACATGAATCATTAATCGAATCATGATTCATGAATCATGATTGTATAATGAATCATGCATTGAATCATGAATCATGAATTGAATCATGAATCATGAATTGAATTATGAATTGAATCAAGAATTGAATCATGAATTGAATCATAAATTGAATCATAAATAATGAATCATGAATTGAATGATGAATCATGAATTGAATCATGAATCATGAATCATGAATCGAATCATGAATCATGAATTGAATCATGAATCATGAATTGAATCATGAATCATGAATCATGAATTGAATCATGAAACATGAATTGAATCATGAATCATAAAATGATCCATGAATTGAATCATGAATTCAAACATGAATCATGAATCTAATCATGAATCATGCATTGAATCATGAATCATGAATCATGCATTGAATCATGAATCATGAATCATGAATTGAATTATGAATTGAATCATGAATTGAATTATGAATTGAATCAAGAATTGAATCATGAATTGAAACATGAATCATGAATCGAATCATGATTCATGAATTATGAATTGAATCATGAATCATGTATCATGAAATGAATCATGAATCATGAATTGAATCATGAATCATGAATTGAATCATGAATCATGAATCGAATCATTAATCATGAATTGAATTATGAATCATGAATCATGAATTGAATCATGAATCATGAATCATATAATGAATAATGAATCATGAATTGAATCATGAATCATGAATCATGCATTGAATCATGAACTCATGAATTGAATCATGAATCATTAATTGAATCATGAAATGAATCATGAATTGAATCATGAATTCAAACATCAATCATTAATCGAATCATGATTCATGAATCATGATTGTATCATGAATCATGCATTGAATCATGAATCATGAATTGAATCATGAATCATGAATTGAATTATGAATTGAATCAAGAATTGAATCATGAATTGAATCATAAATCATGAATCATGAATTGAATGATGAATCATGAATTGAATCATGAATCATAAATCATGAATTAAATCATGAATCATGAATCATGATTTGAATAATGAAACATGAATTGAATCATGTATCATGAAATGATCCATAAATTGAATCATGAATTCAAACATGAATCAAGAATCTAATCATGAATCATGCATTGAATCATGAATCATGAATCATGCATTGAATCATGAATCATGAATCATGAATTGAATCATGAGTCATGAATTGAATTATGAATTGAATCATGAATTGAATTATGAATTGAATCAAGAATTTAATCATGAATTGAATTATGAATAATGAATCATGAATTGAATCATGAATCATGAATCATATAATGAATAATGAATCATGAATTGAATCATGAATCATGAATCATGAATCATGAATTGAATCATGAATCATGAATTGAATCATGAATCATGAATTGAATCATGAATCATTAATCATGAACTCATGAATTGAATCATGAATCATGAATCATGCATTGAATCATGAATCATGAACTCATGAATTGAATCATGAATCATGAATCATGAATCATGCATTGAATCATGAATCATGAATTGAATCATGAATCATGAATTGAATCATGAATCATGAATCATGATTGTATCATGAATCATGCATTGAATCATGAATCATGAATTGAATCATGAAATATGAATTGAATTATGAATTGAATCAAGAATTAAATCATGAATTGAATCATAAATCATGAATCATGAATTGAATGATGAATCATGAATTGAATCATGAATCATAAATCATGAATTGAATCATGAATCATGAATCGAATCATGAATCATGAATTGAATCATGTATCATGAAATGATCCATGAATTGAATCGTTAATTCAAACATGAATCAAGAATCTAATCATGAATCATGCATTGAATCATGAATCATGAATCATGCATTGAATCATGAATCATGAATTGAATTATGAATTGAATCATGAATTGAATTATGAATTGAATCAAGAATTTAATCATGAATTGAAACATGAATCATGAATCGAATCACGATTCTTGAATCATGAATCATGAATCATGAATTGAATCATGAATCATGAATTGAATCATGAATCATGAATCGAATCATGAATCATGAATCGAATCATGAATCATGAATCATGAATTGAATCATGAATCATGAATTGAATCATGAATCATGAATTGAATTATGAATTGAATCAAGAATTGAATCATGAATTGAATCATAAATCATGAATCATGAATTGAATGATGAATCATGAATTGAATCATGAATCATGAATCATGAATTGAATCATGATTAATGGATTATGAATTATGAATTGAATCATGAATCATGAATTGAATCATAAATTGAATCATGAATCAAGAATCATGAAATAAATCATGAATCATGAATTGAATCATAAATCATGAATCATGAATTGAATCATGAATCATGAATCGAATCATGATTAAAGAATTGAATCATGAATCATGAATCATGAATTGAATCATGAATCGAATTATGAATCATGAATTGAATCATGAATCGTGAATTGAATCATGAATTGAATCATGAATCATGAATTAAAACATGAATCATGAATTGAATCATGAATCATGAATTGAATCATGAATCAAATCATGATTCATGAATCATGAATTGAATCATGAATCATGAATCATGAATTGAATCATGAATCATGAATTGAATCATGAATCGAATCATGGTTCATGAATCATGAATTGAATCATGAATCATGAATCATGAATTATGAATCATGAATTGAATCATGAATCATGAATTGATTCATGAATCATGAAATGAATCATGAATTGAATCATGAATCATGAATTGAATCATGAATCATGAATTGAATCATGAATCATGAAATGAATCATAAATTGAATCATGAATTCAAACATAAATCATGAATCGAATCATGAATCATGAATCATGCATTGAATCATGAATCATGAATCATGCATTGAATCATGAATCATTAATCATGAATTGAATCATGAATCATGAATTGAATCATGAATCATGAATCATGAATTGAATCATGAATCATGAATTGAATCATGAATCATGAATTATAAATCATGAATTGAATCATGAATCATGAATTGATTCATGAATCATGAATTGATTCATGAATCATGAATTGATTCATGAATCATGAAATGAATCATGAATTGAATCATGAATCATGAATTGAATCATGAATCATGAAATGAATCAAAAATTGAATCATGAATTCAAACAAAAATCATGAATCGAATCATGAATCATGAATCATTCATTGAATCATGAATCATGAATCATGCATTGAATCATGAATCATTAATCATGAATTGAATCATGAATCATGAGTTGAATTATGAATTGAATCAAGAATTGAATAATGAATTGAAACATGAATCATAAATCGAATCATGATTCATAAATCATGAATTGAATCATGAATCATGAATTGAATCATGAATCATGAATCGAATCATGAATCATGAATCGAATCATGAATCATGAATTTAATCATGAATCAAAAATCATGAATTGAATCAGGAATCATGAATCGAATCATGAATCATGAATTGAATCATGAATCGAATCATGAATCATGAATTGAATCATGAATCGTGAATTGAATCATGAATTGAATCATGAATCATGAATTAAAACATGAATCATGAATTGAATCATGATTTAAAACATTAATTATGAATCGAATCATGATTCATGAATCATGAATTGAATTATGAATCATGAATCATGAATTGAATCATGAATCATGAATAGAATCATGAATCGAATCATGATTCATGAATCATGAATTGAATAATGAATCATGAATTGAATCATGAATCATGAATCATGAATCATGAATTGTGAATCGAATCATGAATTATGAATTGAATCATAAATCATGAATCATGAATTGAATCATGAATCATGAATTGAATCATGAATCATGAATCATAAATTGAATCATGAATTATGAATCATAAATTGAATCATGAATTGAATCATGAATTGAATCATGAATCATGAATTGAATCATGAATCATGAATCATGAAATGAGTCATGAAATGAATCATGAATCATGAATTATGAATCATGAATCATGAATCACGAATTGAATCATAAATCATGAATCATAAATCGAATCATGAATTGAAACATGATTCATGAATCATGAATTAAATCATGAATCATGAATTCAATCATGAATCATGAATTCAATCATGAATCATGAATTCAATCATGAATCATAAATCATGAATCGAATCATGAATCATGAATCATGAATCATGAATCATGAATTCAATCATGAATCATGAATCATGAATTAAATCATGAATCATGAATCGAATCTTGAATCATGAATCATTAATTGAATCATGAATCATGAATTAAATCATGAATCATGAATCATAAATTAAATCATGAATTGAATCATGAATCATGAATTAAATCATGAATCATGAATTGAATCATAAATCATGAATCATGAATTGAATCATAAATCATGAATCATGAATTGAATCATGAATTGAATCATGAATTATGAATTAAAACATGAATCATGAATTGAATCATGATTTAAAACATGAATTATGAATTGGAACATGAATCATGAATCATGAATTGAATCTTAAATCATGAAACGAATCATGAAACATGAATCGAATCATGATTCATAAATCATGAATTGAATCATGATTAATGAATTGAATCATGAATCAAATCATGAATCATGAATTGAATCATGAATCATAAATCATGAATTGAATCATGATTAATGAATTGAATCATGAATCAAATCATGAATCATGAATTGAATCATGAATCATGAATTGATTCATGAATCATGAAATGAATCATGAATTGAATCATGAATCATGAATTGAATCATGAATCATGAATCGAATCATAAATTATTAATCATGAATTGAATTATGAATCATGAATTATAAATTGAATCATAAATCATAAATCATGAATTGAATCATGAATTATGAATCATAAATTGAATCATGAATTGAATCATGAATTGAATCATGAATCATGAATCATGAAATGAGTCATGAAATGAATCATGAATCATGCATCATGAATCATGAATCATGAATCATGCATCATGAATCATGAATCATGAATCACGAATTGAATCATAAATCATGAATCATGAATTGAATCATGAATCATAAATCGAATCATGAATTGAAACATGAATCATATCATGATTCATGAATCATGAATTAAATCATGAATCATGAATTGAATCATGAATCATGAATTAAATCATGAATCATAAATTGAATTGTGAATCATGAATCATGAATCGAATCATGAATCATGAATCGAATCATGAATTGAAACATGAATCATATCATGATTCATGAATCATGAATTAAATCATGAATCATGAATTGAATCATGAATCATGAATTAAATCATGAATCATAAATTGAATTGTGAATCATGAATCATGAATCGAATCTTGAATCATGAATCATGAATTAAATCATGAATCATGAATCAAATCTTGAATCATGAATTATGAATTGAATCATAAATCATGAATCATGAATCGAATCTTGAATCAAGAATTGAATCATGAATCATGAATCGAATCATGAATCATAAATTGAATCATGAATCATAAATTGAATCATGAATCATGAATCATGAATTGAATCATGAATCGAATCATGAATCATGAATTGAATCATGAATCGTGAATTGAATCATGAATTGAATCATGAATCATGAATTAAAACATGTATCATGAATTGAATCATGAATCATGAATTGAATCATGAATCGAATCATGATTCATGAATCATGAATTGAATCATGAATCATGAATCATGAATTGAATCATGAATCATGAATCATGAATTGAATCATGAATCATGAATTGAATCATGAATCAAATCATGATTCATGAATCATGAATTGAATCATGAATCATGAATCATGAATTGAATCATGAATCATGAATTGAATCATGAATCATGAATTGAATCATGAATCATGAATCATGAATCATGAATCATGAATCGAATCATGAATTATGAATTGAATCATAAATCATGAATCATGAATTGAATCATGAATCATGAATGAATCATGAATCATGAATCATAAATTGAATCATGAATTATGAATCATAAATTAAATCATGAATTGAATCATGAATTGAATCATGAATCATGAATCATGAATTGAATCTTGAAATGAATCAATAATCATGAATCATGAATTGAATCATGAATCATGAATTGAATCATGAATCAAATCATGATTCATGAATCATGAATTGAATCATGAATCATGAATCATGAATTGAATCATGAATCATGAATTGAATCATGAATCATGAATTGAATCATGAATCATGAATCATGAATCATGAATCATGAATCGAATCATGAATTATGAATTGAATCATGAATCATGAACTATTAATTGAATCATGAATCATGAATTGAATTATGAATCATGAATCATGAATTGAATCATGAATCATGAATCATAAAAAATGAATCATAGATTGAATCATGAATCATGAATTGATTTATGAATTGAATCAAGAATTGAATCATGAATTGAAACATGAATCATGAATCGAATCATGATTCATGAATCATGAATCGAATCATGATTCATGAATCATGAATTGAATCATAAATCATGAATCATGAATTGAATCATGAATCATGAATCATGAATTGAATCATGAATTGAACTTATGAATCATGAATCATGAATCATAAATTGAATCATGAATTGAATCATGAATCATGAATCATGAATTATGAATCATAAATTGAATCATGAGTTGAATCATGAATTGAATCATGAATCATAAATCATGAATTGAATCATGAATCATGAGTTATGAATAATAAATTAAATCATGAATTGAATCATGAATCATGAATTGAATCATGAATCGAATCATGATTCATGAATCATGAATTGAATCATGAATCATGAATCATGAATTGAATCATGAATCATGAATTGAATCATGAATCATAAATCATGAATCATGAATCATGAATCATGAATCGAATCATGAATTATGAATTGAATCATAAATCATGAATCATGAATTGAATCATGAATCATGAATCATAAATTGAATCATGAATTATGAATCACAAATTGAATCATGAATTGAATCATGAATTGAATCATGAATCATGAATCATGAATTGAATCATGAAATGAATCAATAATCATGAATCATGCATTGAATCATGAATCATGAATCAAGCATTGAATCATGTATCATGAATCATAAATTGGATCATGAATCATGAATCGAATCATGATTCATAAATCATCAATTGAATCATGAATCATGACTCCTGAATTGAATCATGAATCATGAATCATAAATTGAATCATGAATTGAAACATGAATCATGAATCGAATCATGATTCATGAATCATGAATCATGACTCCTGAATTGAATCATGAATCATGAATCATGAATTGAATCATGAATTGAATCATGAATCATGAATCATGAATCATGAATTGAATAATGAATTGAATCATGAATCATGAATTATGAATCATAAATTGAATCATGAAATGAATCATGAATTGAACCATGAATCATGAATCATGAATTGAATCATGAATCATGAATCATGAATCATAAATTGAATCATGAATTGAATCATGAATCATGAATCATGAATCATAAATTGAATCATGAATTGAATCATGAATCATGAATCATGAATTGAATCATGAATCATGAATTGAATCATGAATCACGAATAATTAATTGAATCATGAATCATGAATTGAATTATGAATTGAATCAAGAATTGAATCATGAATTGAAACATGAATCATGAATCGAATCATGATTCATGAATCATGAATTAAATCATGAATCATGAATTCAATCATGAATCATGAATTCAATAATGACTCAAGAATTCAATCATGAATCATAAATCATGAATCGAATCATGAATCATGAATCGAATCATGAATTCAATCATGAATCATGAATCATGAATTAAATCATGAATCATGAATCGAATCTTGAATCATGAATCATTAATTGAATCATGAATCATGAATTGAATCATGAATCATGAATCATAAATTGAATCATGAATTGAATCATGAATCATGAATAAAATCATGAATCATGAATTGAATCATAAATCATGAATCGTGAATTGAATCATAAATCATGAATCATGAATTGAATCATGAATTGAATCATGAATTATGAATTAAAACATGAATCATGAATTGAATCATGATTTAAAACATGAATTATGAATTGGAACATGAATCATGAATCATGAATTGAATCTTGAATCATGAATCGAATCATGAAACATGAATCGAATCATGATTCATAAATCATGAATTGAATCATGATTAATGAATTGAATCATGAATCAAATCATGAATCATGAATTGAATCATGAATTATAAATCATGAATTGAATCATGAATCATGAATTGAATCATGAATCATGAATCGAATCATAAATCATTAATCATGAATTGAATCATGAAACATAAATCATGAATTGAATCATGAATCATGAATTGAATCATGAATCATGAATCGAATCATAAATCATTAATCATGAATTGAATTATGAATCATG
The DNA here is from genome assembly GCF_038048845.1 of Mixophyes fleayi. NCBI lineage: Eukaryota > Metazoa > Chordata > Amphibia > Anura > Limnodynastidae > Mixophyes > Mixophyes fleayi. The sequence continues at coordinate 6,772 of NW_027447233.1, read as the reverse complement.
AATTATAAATTGAATCATAAATCATAAATCATAAATTGAATAATGAAATGAATCATGAATCATGAATTGAATCATGAATCATGAATTGAATCATGAATCATGAATTGAATCATGAATCATGAATCATGAAATGAGTCATGAAATGAATCATGAATCATGCATCATGAATCATGAATCATGAATCACGAATTGAATCATAAATCATGAATCATGAATTGAATCATGAATCATAAATCGAATCATGAATTGAAACATGAATCACATCATGATTCATGAATCATGAATTAAATCATAAAACATGAATTGAATCATGAATCATGAATTGAATCATGAATCATGATTTGAATCATGAATCATGAATCATGAATTAAATCATGAATCATGAATCGAATCTTGAATCATGAATCATTAATTGAATCATGAATCATGAATTGAATCATGAATTAAATCATGATTAAATCATGAATCATGAATCATGAATTGAATCATGAATTGAATCATGAATCATGAATCATGAATTATATCATGAATTATGAATTGAATCATAAATCATGAATCATGAATTGAATAATGAATCATGAATCATGAATCGAATCATGAATCGAATCATGAATCATGAAATAAATCATGAAATAAATCATAAATCATGAAATGAATCAAGAATTGAATCATAAATCATGAAATGAATCATGAAATGAATCATGAATCATGAATTGAATCATGAATCACGAATTGAATCATGAATGATGAATCATGAATTGAATCATGAATCATGGATTATGAATCATGAATTGAATCATGAATCATGAATTGAATCATAAATTGAATCATTAATCAAGAATCATGAAATAAATCATGAATCATAATTTGAATCATAAATCATGAATCATGAATTGAATAATGAATCATGAATTGAATCATGATTAAAGAAGTGAATCAGGAATCATGAATCAAATCATAAATCATGAATTGAATCATGAATCATGAATCATGAATTGAATCATGAATCGAATCATGAATCATGAATTGAATCATGAATCGTGAATTGAATCATGAATTGAATCATGAATCATGAATTAAAACATGAATCATGAATTGAATCATAATTCATGAATTGAATCATGAATCATGAACTAAAACATGAATCATGAATTGAATCATAAATCATGAATTGAATCATGAATCGAATCATGATTCATGAATCATGAATTGAATCATAAATCATGAATTGAATCATGAATCATGAATTAAAACATGAATCATGAATTGAATCATAAATCATGAATTGAATCATGAATCGAATCATGATTCATGAATCATGAATTGAATCATGATTCATGAATCATGAATTGAATCATGAATCATGAATCATGAATTGAATCATGAATCATGAATTGAATCATGAATCGAATCATGATTCATGAATCATGAATTGAATCATGAATCATGAATCATGAATTGAATCATGAATTGAATCATGAATCATGAATCATGAATCATGAATCATGAATCGAATCATGAATTATGAATTGAATCATAAATCATGAATCATGAATTGAATCATGAATCATGAATTGAATCATGAATCATGAATCATAAATTGAATCATGAATTATGAATCACAAATTGAATCATGAATTGAATCATGAATTGAATCATGAATCATGAATTGAATCATGAAAAGAATCAATAATCATGAATCATGCATTGAATCATGAATCATGAATCATGCATTGAATCATGTATCATGAATCATAAATTGGATCATGAATAATGAATTGAGTTATGAATTGAATCATGAATCATGAATCCTGAATTGAATCATGAATCATGAATCGAATCATGATTCATGAATCATGAATTGAATCATTAATCATGAATCCTGAATTGAATCATGAATCATGAATCATGAATTGAATCATGAATTGAATCATGAATCATGAATCATGAATTGAATCATGAATTGAATCATGAATCATGAATCATGAATTATGAATCATAAATTGATTCATGAATTGAATCATGAATTGAATCATGACTCATGAATCATGAATTGAATCATGAATCATGAATCATGAATCATAAATTGAATCATGAATTGAATCATGAATCATGAATCATGAATTGAATCATGAATCATGAATTGAATCATGAATCACGAATCATTAATTGAATCATGAATCATGAATTGAATTATGAATTGAATCAAGAATTGAATGATGAATTGAAACATGAATCATGAATCGAATCATGATTCATGAATCATGAATCGAATCATGATTCATGAATCATGAATTGAATCATAAATCATGAATCATGAATTGAATCATGAATCATGAATCATGAATTATGAATCATAAATTGAATCATGAGTTGAATCATGAATTGAATTATGAATCATGAATCATGAATTGAATCATGAATCATGAGTTATGAATAATAAATTAAATCATGAATTGAATCATGAATTGAATCATGAATCATGAATCATGAATTGAATCATGAATCATGAATTGAATCATGAATCATGAATCATGAATTGAATCATGAATCATGAATTGAATCATGAATCATGAATCATGAATTGAATCATGATTCATGAATTGATTCATGAATCATGAATTGAATCATGATTCATGAACTGATTCATGAATCATGAAATGAATCATGAATTGAATCATGAATCATGAATTGAATCATGAATCATGAAATGAATCATAAATTGAATCATGAATTCAAACATAATTCATGAATCAAATCATGAATCATGAATCATGCATTGAATCATGAATCATGAATCATGCATTGAATCATGAATCATTAATCATGAATTGAATCATGAATCATGAGTTGAATTATGAATTGAATCAAGAATTGAATAATGAATTGAAACATGAATCATGTATCGAATCATGATTCATAAATCATGAATTGAATCATGAATCATGAATTGAATCATAAATTATTAATCATGAATTGAATCATGAATTATGAATCATAAATTGAATCATGAATTGAATCATGAATCATGAAATGAATCATGAATCATGAATTATGAATCATGAATCATGAATCACAAATTCATTCATAAATCATGAATCATAAATCGAATCATGAATTGAAACATGAATCATGAATCGAATCTTGATTCATGAATCATAAATCACAAATTGAATCATGAATCATGAATTCAATCATGAATCATGAATTCAATCATGAATCATAAATCATGAGTCGAATCATGAATCATGAATCATGAATCATGAATCGAATCATGAATTCAATCATGAATCATGAATCGAATCTTGAATCATTAATCATTAATCGAATCTTGAATCATGAATCATTAATTGAATCATGAATCATGAATTGAATCATGAATCATGAATCATAAATTGAATCATGAATTGAATCATGAATCATAAATCATGAATTAAATCATGAATCATGAATTGAATCATAAATCATGTATCATGAATTGAATCATGAATTGAATCATGAATTATGAATTAAAACATGAATCATGAATTGAATCATGATTTAAAACATGAATTATGAATTGGAACATGAATCATGAATCATGAATTGAATCTTGAATCATGAATCGAATCATGAAACATGAATCGAATCATGAATAACAAATCATGAATTGAATTATGAATCAAGAATTGAATCATGAATCACAAATCATGAATTGAATCATGAATCATAAAATGAATCATGAATCATGAATGGAATCATGAATCATGAATCATGAATTGAATCATAAATCATGAAATGAATCATGAAATGAATCATGAATTATGAATTGAATCATGATATGAATCATAAATCATGAATCATGAATTGAATCATGAATTATGAATTGAATCATGAATCATGAATTAAAACATGAATCATGAATTGAATCATAAATCATGAATTGAATCATGAATCGAATCATGATTCATGAATCATGAATTGAATCATGAATCATGAATCATGAATTGAATCATGAATCATGAATTGAATCATGAATCGAATCATGATTCATGAATCATGAATCATGAATTGAATCATGAATCATGAATTGAATCATGAATCATGAATCATGAATCATGAATCATGAATCATGAATCATGAATCGAATCATGAATTATGAATTGAATCATAAATCATGAATCATGAATTGAATCATGAATCATGAATTGAATCAAGAATCATGAATCATAAATTGAATCATGAATTATGAATCACAAATTGAATCATGAATTGAATCATGAATTGAATCATGAATCATGAATTGAATCATGAAATGAATCAATAATCATGAATCATGTATTGAATCATGAATCATGAATCATGCATTGAATCATGTATCATGAATCATAAATTGGATCATGAATAATGAATTGAGTTATGAATTGAATCATGAATCATGAATCCTGAATTGAATCATGAATCATGAATCGAATCATGATTCATGAATCATGAATTGAATCATTAATCATGAATCCTGAATTGAATCATGAATCATGAATCATGAATTGAATCATGAATTGAATCATGAATCATGAATCATGAATTGAATCATGAATTGAATCATGAATCATGAATCATGAATTATGAATCATAAATTGAATCATGAATTGAATCATGAATTGAATCATGACTCATGAATCATGAATTGAATCATGAATCATGAATCATGAATCATAAATTGAATCATGAATTGAATCATGAATCATGAATCATGAATTGAATCATGAATCATGAATTGAATCATGAATCACGAATCATTAATTGAATCATGAATCATGAATTGAATTATGAATTGAATCAAGAATTGAATGATGAATTGAAACATGAATCGAATCATGATTCATGAATCATGAATCGAATCATGATTCATGAATCATGAATTGAATCATAAATCATGAATCATGAATTGAATCATGAATCATGAATCATGAATTATGAATCATAAATTGAATCATGAGTTGAATCATGAATTGAATTATGAATCATGAATTGAATCATGAATCATGAATCATGAATTGAATCATGAATCATGAATTGAATCATGAATCATGAATCATGCATTGAATCATGAATCATTAATCATGAATTGAATCATGAATCATGAGTTGAATTATGAATTGAATCAAGAATTGAATAATGAATTGAAACATGAATCATGTATCGAATCATGATTCATAAATCATGAATTGAATCATGAATCATGAATTGAATCATAAATTATTAATCATGAATTGAATCATGAATTATGAATCATAAATTGAATCATGAATTGAATCATGAATCATGAAATGAATCATGAATCATGAATTATGAATCATGAATCATGAATCACAAATTCATTCATAAATCATGAATCATAAATCGAATCATGAATTGAAACATGAATCATGAATCGAATCTTGATTCATGAATCATAAATCACAAATTGAATCATGAATCATGAATTCAATCATGAATCATGAATTCAATCATGAATCATAAATCATGAGTCGAATCATGAATCATGAATCATGAATCATGAATCGAATCATGAATTCAATCATGAATCATGAATCGAATCTTGAATCATTAATCATTAATCGAATCTTGAATCATGAATCATTAATTGAATCATGAATCATGAATTGAATCATGAATCATGAATCATAAATTGAATCATGAATTGAATCATGAATCATAAATCATGAATTAAATCATGAATCATGAATTGAATCATAAATCATGTATCATGAATTGAATCATGAATTGAATCATGAATTATGAATTAAAACATGAATCATGAATTGAATCATGATTTAAAACATGAATTATGAATTGGAACATGAATCATGAATCATGAATTGAATCTTGAATCATGAATCGAATCATGAAACATGAATCGAATCATGAATAACAAATCATGAATTGAATTATGAATCAAGAATTGAATCATGAATCACAAATCATGAATTGAATCATGAATCATAAAATGAATCATGAATCATGAATGGAATCATGAATCATGAATCATGAATTGAATCATAAATCATGAAATGAATCATGAAATGAATCATGAATTATGAATTGAATCATGATATGAATCATAAATCATGAATCATGAATTGAATCATGAATTATGAATTGAATCATGAATCATGAATTAAAACATGAATCATGAATTGAATCATAAATCATGAATTGAATCATGAATCGAATCATGATTCATGAATCATGAATTGAATCATGAATCATGAATCATGAATTGAATCATGAATCATGAATTGAATCATGAATCGAATCATGATTCATGAATCATGAATCATGAATTGAATCATGAATCATGAATTGAATCATGAATCATGAATCATGAATCATGAATCATGAATCATGAATCATGAATCATGAATCGAATCATGAATTATGAATTGAATCATAAATCATGAATCATGAATTGAATCATGAATCATGAATTGAATCAAGAATCATGAATCATAAATTGAATCATGAATTATGAATCACAAATTGAATCATGAATTGAATCATGAATTGAATCATGAATCATGAATTGAATCATGAAATGAATCAATAATCATGAATCATGTATTGAATCATGAATCATGAATCATGCATTGAATCATGTATCATGAATCATAAATTGGATCATGAATAATGAATTGAGTTATGAATTGAATCATGAATCATGAATCCTGAATTGAATCATGAATCATGAATCGAATCATGATTCATGAATCATGAATTGAATCATTAATCA
>NW_027447232.1:0-35104 GCF_038048845.1 Mixophyes fleayi | reverse complement strand
CTGCCTCGGCGTCACCCTGGACTCCTCTCTCTCCTTTGTCCCTCACATCCTATCTCTCGCCAAATCCTGCCGCTTCCAGCTGCGCAACATCGCACGCATTTGGCCCTTCCTCTCCCAAGATGCCACTAAAGCCCTTGTCCACTCTCTTATTATCTCCCGCTTGGACTACTGTCACCTCCTCCTTACTGGCCTCCCCCACTCTCATCTCGCTCCCCTTCGCTCCGTACTCAATGCAGCCGCTCGGCTCATTTTCCTTTCTCGCCGCTCCTCTTCTGTCTCCCCCCTCTACCAATCACTCCACTGGCTCCCCATCCCCTACAGAATCGTGTTCAAGCTCCTCACTCTTACTTTCAAGGCCCTCTCCAACTCCACTGCTCCCTACATCTCCAACCTTATCTCCATTCACGCTCCATCCCGCCCTCTACGTTCGGCTAACGACCGCAGCCTCTCTTCCCCCCTGGTTACCTCCTCCCATGCTTGCATCCAAGACTTCTCCCGCGCTGCCCCCCTCCACTGGAACCAGCTCCCCCGCTCCATCAGAACTTCCCCCAACTTGCCCAGCTTCAAGCGGGCTTTAAAAACCCACCACTTCCTTAAAGCCCTTCCCCCCCTCCCTCTCCTGTCCCCCTCCTACTTCCCACCTTTTCATTCTCCTCTCCCCCCCTCTCTGTCTCTGCCTCCGCTCTCCCCATTCCTTCCTCCTACCATTGTGTCTCTGTCCGTCCTACCCTCCCCTTAGATTGTACGCTCCTCCGAGCAGGGCCTCCTCTACTTCTGTTCTCCACCACCTTAACTCTGCTCCACAGCTCCTTGTCTCCTCCGTGAGGTCCTCCGGCCCCTGTCTCTACCCCGCTGGGGGCTCTCACCTCTAATCTAGCTGTTCATTGAGCTTCTGAGTTACTGTGCTTTCTGTTAACTGTACTGTGCTGTCTCACCCTGTATCGTGTTTCTGTCTGTCCCTGTACGGCGCTACGGATACCTAATGGTGCCCTATAAATAAAAATTAATAATAATAATAAATAATAATAATAATGCAAATCAAATTATTTCTGTGACAATGAGTGAAAGTGGTAGAAATCAGCAAGAAATAGGCCGAAGCTTAAGAAAACAGGGCTAAGGAAGCAGGCCAAGAGGTACAGGGGGTGATGGAATAGTAGGAGCACACAAGGAAAGAGGGCCCTGCTCCTGAGAGCTTACATCCTAAAGGAAAGGGGGAGACACAAATAGGGTGGTACTAACTGGGGGAGAGAGCCGGGACAAGGGAGTTAGGAGGAGAACTGATAGACTTGAATAAAGAAATGAGTCTTACATACATCACACCCATCTAAAAATGTATCCGAAATACATATGATGCGCTTAATGAGATAAGAACCAAACCTATATAGGACTTAATAGTAAAAATCATATGAGAGTCATAAATACTCACAACAGACAATGTGTTTAATTCTATAATATTATATGACTACAAACAATGGTACCTAAGACTTTTTCAAAGCAGTAAGGAGCGGACGAAAGGCGTCAGTGGTTGTCCGTTCATTGAGGACAGAGTGGATCTTCCTCCCTTTTTTTCGGATATTTTTTGGCTGGAATTCTATGTGCTTTTTATGCTCTCTCTCATAAGGCGCCATTGTTGTAATAAAATGATGAGGAGATTGTTATGTATTTAATATAGTCTGGAAAAATATTTTCTTACAACAATATCTTAGAATTGAGTAAAATACATGTTGTAGAAAACAAGTTTTCAGGTAGTGTGAAGAATGTGAAATAAGATGATCTCCGAACATATGATTATCAGCAGTTTAATACACTACAGAGATAGATATTACCTTTCATTGTGTAACTTGCACTACACAGAAAAAGGATAATTAGTTGCAGTGGCCAAATGCAGTTTTCTTACCTGAATACAATGGGCCTGATTCATCTTCCAATACAATGTGAACGCAACTTGCGTTAAAAAAATCATATGTAACTTGCACGCCTCTACACCCGTTTTCAGGTGCAAGCAGACAGCTAGGACACAGTGCAGGATATGTGCAACAGAAAGTCCCATAAGAAGGCTTTTAAAAAAAAAAAGATTTCATAAAATTAATCAGGCAGCTATTAATACTATAAACATTAATACAAATATATAAAATATATAAACAATAATATATAAAAGGAAGCTTATAAAGTGTCCTTAGAATGTACCACTCTAAAAATATACCCCGTAGGTCCATCTACCCTTTCGTGTGCCTATAGAATAGTTCACGATCTATAAGTTAGATGACGATTGACGTTGAATAATAATGATGTCAGCAGAGTGTATTTTAAAGCAGTTTAGGAAAAAGAGTGCTAACGGGTGAGGTGTGAGCGGAGGCGGAGAAATGGCAAAAATGGGATCTAAATTAGTGATGGGCGACATGTGGCCCACGAGCCTTCACCTGCGGCCCCCCGAGCCTTCTCCGGTGGCCCCCAGAGCCTTCATCTGCGCCCCCTACAAACCTTCACCTGCGGCCTCTCTAAGCCTTCACCTGTGGCCTCCAAACCTTCACTTGCAGGCCCCCGAGCCTTCACCTGCGGACCCCCAAGCCTTCACATGTAGCCTTCTGAGCCTTCACCTGTGGCCCCCCAAACTTTCACTTGCAGCCCCCCGAGCCTTTACCTGTAGCCTTATGAGCCTTCACCTGAGGCCCCCCAAACCTTCACCTGTGGCCCCCCGTCTTCATCTGTAGCCTTCACCTGTGGCCCCCCAAACTTTCAATTGCGCCCCCCCGAGCCTTTACCTGTAGCCTTCTGAGCCTTCACCTGTGGCCCCCCAAACCTTCACCTGCAGACCCCCGAGCCTTCTCCTGTGGCCCCCCGAGCCTTTACCTGTAGCCTTCTGAGCCTTCACCTGTTGCCCTCCAAACATTCATCTGCGGCCCCCCCCCCCGAGCCTTTACCAGCAGCCTCCCGAGCCTTCTCCAGTGATGAGACTATTGATGGTCTAAATAAATGTAACACCTATTCAGGGGAGGGCTGGCAAATTTTAGCCAGGGCGGCAAGACTTGACACTGTGGCCCAGCTCAAAGGAGCCCACTTTGGGTTCAGCCTGGGGGAGGGAGGGCAGATGCCTCCTACCCCCAGCCCAGCCTACCCCTGCACCTATTCAATATTAACCTGTAAAACCCAAATAATATGAATGGAAGTTCAAATGTGCATCTAACGTGCAGGATAATAAGGACACATGGTAGGTGTATATATTGTATTAGTAGTATTTTATCCTTCACCCACATTCTGAGGAGGATGAATTTAGAAATTCCCCAACTCACCCTGACTGACTATCACGATAATCCCATCTCCCCTGAGTATTTATATACACAGCATCACGTGTCAACGCCTTAGCCCTTTCCAGCCAATCACCGCCCTCCGTTCTCCCCTTGATGACGTCAGCAGTCGATAGGAGGACGTGGCAGTCGCAGCTGGTGGAAGGTTCCCCTGGGACTCCGGGGGGTTCAGGTGAGGAGCGGGCGCCTGTTGTGACCACGTGACTAGCTTTTAACCATTGGGCGCCTGCAGTATCTCGGACGGCAGCTCCTGATTGGCCAGTCACTGTTAGGGTTAATGCGGATTACGCGGGGACACGTTTGTGAATATTTCCTATTATAGGGATATTTACCTCAGGCTGTGTCCCGCCGCCGCCATGTTTACAGCAGACCCCCTGGGAGGTCACACGTCACCCATATGGTCTCCTTCATATTAGACAGAACCTGCTTATTAGCAGTGTGGTGGTTGTGAGCCTCTGCCCCTCAGATAATGTATGGCTGGCAGGACCATGTTATATTACAGCTCTCCTCCTACTAATCATCCTGAAATGATTCCCACCCATGTGTTATTTCACCGCTCAGTGCAGCTCACCTTTCTGTATCTCTGACGTTGCCATATTTCCGCAAAAGTTCATTCCACATCCCAACTCGCTTGGCTAAACTCCATTGTCGTCCATTAGAATTTATTTTGCTGGATGTTTCTCTCAGATTCAATTGTTGTCTATGTGGCTGCTGACATCGCCTCGATGTTCAGCTGCGCATGTTGTCGGCCATTGGTGTAGTTATCGCTGATCATTTTTCTACGCACCTCTATGGACGTTCCGGGGACTCATCGCGCTGAATTTAATCTCCCCCATTGTTTTAAAATGGAGCAGGACAGATCCATGTACAACTTATGGAGGGTAGATGATTGATGGGAGATGCCATGTGAGGCGAGGGGGGGCATCAGTTAAATCCCTGTCAGGAACAGCCCTGGACCAGAATGCATCTAATTTAGACATCACTATAAATATAATCAAACAAACAGTCAATGATCACTTTCATATGCTCCTATAGGTGTCTCCTGTAAGTGACTTTACTGTGTTTTTATATTTGTTTAGCTGCTTTCTAAAACCTTAAATTACAACAGAATAAGAAACATTAGTGAGGACGTCGGTTATAAAAATTTCACAATTTAAATGTAAATCTGCTGTAGCTCAGCTGTGACTTGTTTTTCGAATGTGAGATTTAAGGATCCTGATCTTTCCGACACCGCACCTACGGATATGAATGTCGTCAGCAATGTATTTTAGCTGAATTTTTCATGCCGCCGACACCGTTCACTAAGAAGCTGTGGGATGATCTGAAGATCTTGCACTCATTCATCAAATTCATACGCACCAAGATAACGGATGGATGGCCTGCACCCAGGGTGCAGGAGCTTTGCTGTTTCTTTTAAAAACATCAGTAATGACAAGGGAGATTTAAGAAAAAGCCTGTATTACATTATGTGAGCTAGAAAGGAAAACTTTTGTAGATACATTGTTAGGGCCTGATGCTTTTCTGCACTAAGTCCCTACAGGTGCAGTTCTGAGTTTTACCCACTAGTGGCCGCTATGTGGATTCTGTGTCTTCACTCAGCTGCTCAGTGTTATCTTGATCACCAGACCATAAAGACTGACCCATGGCAATCATTCCCTGCTGGTTCATTGTTTGTGTTACAGCTCTGGATATCTGCATGTGTTTCAGCTCTGGAACCCTGTTTATGTTACAACTCTGGATTTTGCTATTTATAATAACCTGGACTTTGGACTCTGATTTCACTCTGACTTCACTCTGCATCTCTGGAGCCTGGCAAGTTTAAAAGACTTTTGTTTTGCATATTATTTCTGGACATTTTGTTTCATCCTTTGCCTGGCCCTTCAGCCACTGAGATCCACCCCTGCCTGTATTCACAATAAATATTTAAGTTTACCAGCATCATTGTTTCTGTACATTAATATTGTGGAATATACCTGAGCGCCGTGACAGAATGAACCAGCCAAACTTCATGGATCTCGCTGGGGTCACACCTGTGTCAGCTTTTTCAGACTCATTTATGCTACAGGCATTACAAATGGACATAATCCTGCTACGCTCCCAGCTGGCTAAGTTTTCTACCTTGCTTATGGACCCACTCAGAAGGCTGTCAAACTCTGTCTCTTCTAATGCAGAAGCAAGTGATTTGTCTCCACCAACCCTCTCTGCTGTGGAATCTGTGCAAGCAGCACGTTATAATTGTGCTCCTACAAATTTGCCGTTTACTAAGAACTATGGTTTAACTAATTCCTGGTTCACAGGTGGTCCACGCCCCCATCTCTCCGAAGAGGAGCGGCGGCGCAGAATAACAAACAAATTGTGTCTGTACTGTGCCAGTAAAGAGCACTTCTTACAGGACTGTCCTATCCGTAGACCACGTCGGACTACTGATCCATCCCCTGTTTCCTCTCTGCATTCCAAATTTGTTTATGTTCCACCATTTATTCCTGCCTCCAGTGCAAAGCTTCCAGCTCCTGCCTCCAGTGCAAAGCTTCCAGCTCCTGCCTCCAGTGCAAAGCTTCCAGCTCCTGCCTCCAGTACTGCCTCCAGTGCAAAGTTTCCAGCCTCCACCTCCTGTCCTGAGGTGCCAGCCTCCGCCTCCTGTCCTGAGGTGCCAGCCCCTGTTTCCAGTGCCAACCTTCCAGCTCCTGTGCCAAGCTTCCAGCCTCTGTTTCCAGTCCTGAGATACTATCTGCTTCAGAGAAGGCGCTACCCTTTCAGTCCGCTCAAGAGACATTATTGAAGGTCCAGCCTGAGTTGTTGATCAATACAGTTCAGCCCGAGTTGCCAGTCTACGCGGTCCATCCCGAGTTGCCAGTCTACGCGGTCCATCCCGAGTTGCCAGTCTACGCGGTCCAGCCCGAGTTGCCAGTCTACGCGGTCCAGCCCGAGTTGCCGGTCAGTGCGGTCCAGCCCGAGTTCTTACTCAGTGCTGCCGTGCCCGAGGCTCCTCACAGTGCTGCCGCATCCGAGGCTCCTCACAGTGCTGCCGCTGTCCAGTTCAAGCTGTGTGCCCAGTCCGGACCCTCAGATGAATGTGCTTAATCCGAGATCCCTGAGATGTGTGCCCAGTCCGAGGTAACAGCTGCTAACCCACAGCCAAAGTCTTCAGAGTGCCCAGCCATATATTCCTGTGCTATAATTGCCAAGGCTACCGCCTGTAATCTTCCCATGTTTCAGCCTCTGCCTTTTGATGGGGACCTGGATCAATTTTGTGCTCTAACATGGCAGTGTTTCAATAATTTCTGTTTCAATCCTACTTATTATGCCAATAGCTATAATCAAGTAGCTACCATACTAATGGGTTTTAAAGGAAAGGCTCTGGAGTGGGCGCTGTCATTGATAGAATCTGATCACCCCATTCTCTACCATACCAGCATCTTCATCGGTGCAGTGGCAAAGAAGTTTGGACCACCCTCTCTTTTTGACACAGCCTCTGATACCATAGAAGCTTCTATGTCTTCACCGGAACCAACATTATCTCTAATGCAAGCTCCAGCATCTACCGTTATTCCAGCTCCTGAAGCAGCTATATGCTCCGCTCCGGTCAGGAGATCTGCATCTGAAAAGAAAAGTCATCGTTCCAAAGCCCGTAAGAAGAAAAAATCTGCTGTCTAGAATTTGGAGAGGAAAAGAAAAAAGCGCCTGGAATCCGCTTTGTTTAAGGGGGCGTACTGTTAGGGCCTGATGCTTTTCTGCACTAAGTCCCTACAGGTGCAGTTCTGAGTTTTACCCACTAGTGGCCGCTATGTGGATTCTGTGTCTTCCCTCAGCTGCTCAGTGTTATCTTGATCACCAGACCATAAAGACTGACCCGTGGCAATCATTCCCTGCTGGTTCATTGTTTGTGTTTCAGCTCTGGAACCCTGTTTATGTTACAACTCTGGTTTTTGCTATTTATAATTACCTGGACTTTGGACTCTGACTTCACTCTGCATCTCTGGAGCCTGGCAAGTTTAAAAGACTTTTGTTTTGCATATTATTTCTGGACATTTTGTTTCATCCCTTGCCTGGCCCTTCAGCCACTGAGATCCACCCCTGCCTGTATTCACAATAAATATTTAAGTTTACCAGCATCATTGTTTCTGTACATTAATATTGTGGAATATACCTGAGAGCCGTGACATACATTTTCTATGAGCCAGAAACTGTTAGGGAGATAATATATCCACATGCCCTTTATAAGTCATTTCATCATCCATTAATACCCCCTGCAAAATAATAGCTTAACGTTTCTCTGCATAGTAGACCCCTTTCACCTTATTCCTCCTTATCTGTTCCTATCTTCATTAAATAATTAAGGCATTACCCATGCTCCGGTTTTATCAGCGGATTGTGTATACTGGCGCTTTTCATTCGACCGCCCGTCAGAGCTGCCTGGTGAACACAATAACTGGAACTTCAAATCAGAATCTTTCATCCCTATGAATGAAGCATTGTCAGATCACACAAGGGTACAACGTGAATGCTGGATGGACCATGGATGCAGCATTTTATACTGTCTTGCATCCAAGGGCAGTCAACTCTGCCACAAGTGCTTGAAATGCGTCCGTGTGTGAGGCCTATCACGTTTTCACACAAGACTTCTGGAACCTTTATGATCTGTGCGGTTTTGTGCTGCCTACCACAGAGATGCGATATTTAATGGATGAAGGTGTTCACCAGGGATCCCCGTAAGGAGGTTTGGTCTTGACTGCTTCAGCCCCGCAAACTGCGGTTCTCTGGATGGGTACCAGGCAAGTCCGGTTGGAGAGCGAGAGGCTATTGGACCAGTAGAGATGACTGGATGACCAGGATAGGCAATGACTCTGGTTTCCAAGTTAGCAGATGACTTACAAATGTAGGAATCCTTGATTACTGCAGAGAGCCAACATATCCACAACTGAACAGGCTGAAGGACAAGCAGATCTGGCAATTCAAGTGAGTTTTAATACCTGAGAGAGGTAAATTGGAGAAAATACAACCAGCCTATGGCTGGATGCCAGAGAAGATAAAAGATGGGTCTGTGAATGTGCAGACCTGAATCCAATATGGTGACCACCAGTGGTCGGACGACGCTGCGAGAAACGACAGTGACCCCTAGGTAAGCCTGCCAGACCCTGACAGGTTGGTCTGTGGGTCCAGTACGAGACAAGGCCTCAGTGTACAGTGTAATTGATAGGACTGTCTGAGGAGTTTGTCTGTACATAGAGGAGATGCAGTGGCCTTCAGGATACGGGACACTCAGGGACAGATTCAATTAGCTGCAAGATGCCTCCTTAATGTCCGTCTGTGCACCTTGCTGGCTGATACGGTACAGAAATCTTTGCTCATTTTCTCACATCTCTGTGGGATACAAGGGGAAATTACTGGAAATTTCTGTAAAACCTCTGCCGCAGTGTTTTCCTTGGACTGTTCCGGAGCCACATCACGTCCCTTCGCGCTGAATGGAGTCCATGTCCAGTGATCCAATACAAATGACCTTGCCATTGTTATGATTTGCCTTGTTACCCTGTCTGCACATTATCCTGCAGTATCTGTGATTCTCCAGAGGAGCTGCTATCCGGCCGTTCCTCTATCAGGGGTTAACTAGCACTGCTAGTTAATTATCCACACCTGTCTGTGGCCTATATATGCCTGTCTTTTCCTGAAACCCTTCGCTGGTCATTGAAGCTCCTAGCCTGCTCATGTGGCTCTGTTCCTGGATTACCTGCATGTGTCTCTGTTCCTGGTTTCAGTTAAGGTTATTTTGCTGCATTTCTTTATCATTTATCTGTTTGCCAAGATCTGGAAATCGGTTGTTTCATTCAGCTTGAACTGTCTACTGTTTATTTGCCTTCCCTGGAATATACCTTTACTGCAATAAACAGTTTAAACATTTATTTCATGTGTCTGGCTCCATGGCTGTAATCAAGGAATTGGTTTTGAACAGAACCATAACAACCATTATGTTTGTAGATTTGAACATTTTCTAATGCTGCAAACAATATTAAAAATAAAACAAAGTTACAATAAACAAAAAAAGGCTAAAAATTATAAGATCCCAACTCTACATTTGATATAGACAATCTTATAATATCAAGGAATAAACACAATTTTATTTGGATATCAGTTTTCAAATTTTGAGACTGATGTTGAAATGGTAACTTCCTCAATTTGTGTCAAATGAAAGTGATTGACACTGTTTAATTATTGAAATATCTCAATAGCCTCAGAAAATTATATGTTTTTTCTCTTTATACAGATGGAGAAATGACATGATGACATCTCAGATTCCATGACGGTTACGTCTCCTTGATAAGCAGTAGATATGATTCAGTTTGCACACTATGGACATGGATCAGAGGGTCAGGAACTGTACGGAATGACCCCGGCCCCCGTACTTAGACCTCCCCTACCCCCGGTTTCTGAGGGGTCACGGGCAGTGCCAGCTGCCATCCTTCTATGGATGTTTATAAATGACCAGATCTCTGACATAAGGGTTAAATAGGAAGTTAATGATAACAGCTATTCTACAAAACAGTGACCAAATATTTCTGGGACGTACTAAAAGGAATGACAGCTTCAGTCTGCTAAAAGGAATGCCACTAGACTTCTATGATAGAAAATTTAAATTTTATGTATATTTAAAAAAATCTTAAACTTCTTAAATATATCTTCCACACACTTATTGCTAAGGTACTTGGTCATGTTTTTAAATATACGTAAAATTTAAATTTTCTATCATAGAAGTCTATTGGCATTCCTTTTAGTATGTCTCAATATTTCTCTGTAATCGTTGCTGTAAAACTATCCCTCTCCCTGCACAGGGCCCAGGCCTCTGATTACTGCTGCATTAATGTCACTTCTGAGGGAATAAATTACATGATTTACATCTCTGAACTTTTATCCCACCACTTTATTGTCTCATAATTCTGCACAGCAATAAAAAGTATCAGATTTGTTGTGTCACACAATAATGTCAGTATACAGGGCCCCCCCTCTCTCAGGGGACCCCCTGACCAGCCCCCAGATGTCAGTATACAGGGCAGCACTGTGTCTCAGACCTCTGCCAGCACTAGAAGCACAGAGATGGGTTTGATTTTTTCTTTTTGAGTCTTCTGGGCTTCCGTAGCTGCCGTGTAGATAACGGTTGCGACTTTTTTCTAAAAGATAATTAAGAGAATAGATAGTATATTATTTGTTTTACAATCCTTGGTTCAGGTATACTTTATGCATTTATCTAATATTTTGACATGCTTGTAGGACACAAGAGGAAAGCGTGAAGGTCTCTTCCACACGGGTCACATATAGACATGTAACAAATATCTAACATACAGGGGGAGGGGGAATTGGTGAAAACTTAGCTTCCAGGTTATGTGCTACATAAAAAGCAGTGTGTATGTCCAAGTTGTGGCCAGTGTTCCTACGTGTGTAAGTTACTGTACATTGTAAATTATTGTGCACCATTTTCACAGAGAGGCTTATGGCATGGTATCAGCACTAAATAGGTTATTGAAATAATTAGATCACACAGTGCAAGACAATGGGGTATATTTGCTAAACTGCAGGTTTGAAAAAGTGGAGATGTTGCCTATAGCAACCAATCATTTTCTAGCTGTCATTTTGTAGAATGCACTAAATAAATAATAACTAGAATCTGATTGTTTGCTATAGACAACATCTCCACTCTTACAAAGCTGCAGTTTAATAAATATACCGCCATGAGTGTGCTGGTCCGGCCAGCTGCCTGGGTCAGTCACCCCTTCCTGGGTCCTCCATTGCTGGGGGAGAACCTTGGTCAGCATAGCAATTACAGGTAAAGTACAGACTTGATATACTAAACATTGAGATGTTTTTAAGAAAGTTTAGCAAGCAAAGCAACAATAAAGATGTAGTAATTTTAATGGTAAAATAACTAGTTTATTACAACCTTACCTCTCAAATATACAAAAAAGCTGCTTTCAGTAGGTTTTGTTTATATCACATTATGTATTTCTTACTAAGTATTCAAATATACAGTATATTTGTTAGGAACCCCTCCAGCCGGTACAACACAACCCGGAATCTACTCTGCCAGTCAGGTGTTCACTGGAGCCCCTAGTGGTGGGGACAGACTGGGCTGCAGACTGGCATCAGAAGCTATAACCGGCAATGAGGCAGCAGACCTCATTGCCTTAAATACAGACATAGACCAATCAGGGCTAGTATACACTCCTGCAGACTAATTGCTAGTACAAAGCAGGACCAATCAGGGTTTGTCCCTGAATACACACAGTTGCAGGCTAATGCCTGTAAATTCTGCCCTCAGTTTAATTAGCCCACAGGCTGTGCCTGTTTTCGCGCATGCGCCGGGCTTCCAGCACTGCCGGGACACAGCGCTATGTGAGAGGCGTCCGGCCGTTGCCTTGGCGATGGCCGGCAGGAAGGGGAAATGACGTCCTGGTCATCAAGGTGACGGCCGGGACGTCAGGGGGAGCCAGAAGCGAGCTGCGGCGGCTGTGAGTACCGCCGCGGCTCGTGACAGTACCCGCCCCCCCCTTGACGAGGGGTCAAGGAACCTGTTGCAAAGACTGGTTAACCCTCTCAATCTGCCCGTTAGACTGAGGGTGATATGCAGAAGAAAGGCTAAGCTTGATTCCCAGAAGGGTACAAAAAGATTTCCAGAATTGTGCTACGAATTGGGAACCACGGTCGGAAACAATATCAGTAGGGAGTCCATGAAGGCGGAATACGTGCTGGATGAACAGAACAGCCAGATTTCGAGCACTAGGGAGCCTGGTTAGTGGTATAAAGTGAGACATTTTGCTGAATCGATCTACCACAACCCATATGGTGTTGTGTCCTGCAGAGAGTGGCAGATCGACTATAAAGTCCATGGACAAATGAGTCCAGGGTTTTGCAGGAATGGGCAACGGAACCAACTGACCTACCGGATGATTCCTGGGAACTTTATTCCTGGCACAACCCTCGCAAGAGAGAACATAAGTCCTGACATCAGTAGGTAACGATGGTCACCATACATTACGGGATAGGATTTCCCATGTTTTCCGGATTCTGGGATCTCCAGCAGTCTTAATATTGTGAGCTTCTGCAAGAACCGCCTTACTTAAATGGACCAGAACAAATAAACATCTCTCCGGGGTATTATCAGAAGCTAATTTTTGAAACTTTTGAAGTGTAGTGCTCATGTCTTGGGTGAGCCCAGCGTGGATTATGGAAGAGGGAATGATAGGCTCTGAATTGGTAATTGGAACATGATGTGCCAAGAAGCTTCTGGACAGAGCATCTGCACGGACATTTTTAGATCCCGGTCGGTAGGTGATCAGAAAATTGAAATCGAGTGAAAAATATCGACCAACGGGCCTGTCTGGGGTTCAGACGTTTGGCCGACTGAATATTGTCAGCAAAGCCACAAATGAACCTTCTATAGTATGTGGCGAAGCCCAGGAACCTTTGCACCGCCTTAAGGTTGTTTGGTTGCACCCAATCCAAGATAGCTTGAGCCTTAGTTGGATCCATGGAGAATCCCTCAGAAGAGATTACGTAACCCAGAAAGGACACCTTCTGCACCTCGAACTCACACTTTTCTAGTTTGGCGTAAAGGTGGTGTTCTCGCAATTTCTGTAGAACCTGCTTGACGTGACCCTGATGTACGGATAAGGATTTAGAATAGATGAGGATATCATATAAATAGACGACCACAAAACAATCAAGGAACTCCCAAAGAACTTCGTTAATTAGGTCCTGGAATACTGCAGGTGCGTTGTTAAGACCAAACGGCATGACCAGATACTCGTAGTGGCCAGAGTGCGTATTGAATGTCGTCTTCCATTCATCTTCTTTGATACGGATGAGGTTATATGCTCCACGAAGATCGATTTTGGTGAAGACTGTAGCACCTCTTAATTGATCGAATAATATAGAGATGAGAGGAAGGGGATAGGTGTTCTTGACTGTAATGAGATTCAGTCCTCGATGGTCAATACAGGGTCTTAGTCCTCCGTCTTTTTTGAATACAAAGAAGCATCCCGCTCCTACTGGAGATTTAGATGGCCTGATGAAGCCGTTCTCCAAGTTTTCATCAATGTATTCCTGCATGGATTTGGTCTCTGGACCAGAGAGGGAGTACAAGGGTCCCTTGGGTAACTTAGAACCAGGAATAAGCTTGATGGCACAGTCGAAGTCACGGTGAGGTGGTAAAGTATCAGCAGCCTTTTTGGAGAACACATCCCAGAACTCATGATACTGTGAGGGAAGCTGCTCCGGAATGGACTGAATCACACGCAGAGGCAGTGTCAAGCAAAACTGTGTACAATAAGAGCTCCACTGGACAATTTCTCCTTTTACCCAATTCATGAAAGGGTTATGACGGGAAAGCCAAGGGTGGCCCAGGATCAAAGGAACCAATGGACATTCGATGAGGAAGAAGATTATGGACTCTGAATGGAGAGCTCCAATGTTCAACTGTAGTAGCGGGGTCTCCCAGGTAATCTTGCCGCCAGGCAATGGACTCCCATCTAAGCCACATACAGTAATGGCAGATTTGAGCTTTACCATCGGAATTCCAGCAGAGCGGGCAAACCCGATGTCGAGGAAGTTGCCTGCAGCTCCACTGTCAATGAAGGCCGAGAGGTCCACAGAACCAGCACTGAACGTGAGCTGTGCAGGGATCAATACAGCATTTTTTGGGGAAACAATTTGTAGACCTAGGTGAACTTTCCCCTCATTCCCTAGGCATGCTCTTTTCCCGGCTTATTAGGGCAGGAACGGGAGAAGTGGCCTTTAGTGCCATAATAAAGACATAGGCCTTGTGATCGTCTCCTGTCTCTTTCCTCAGTGGAGAGACGATACGCTCCTAACTGCATAGGCTCCTCACCATCTGCGGGAACAGGAACCAAGGCAGATGGAAGAGAAGATAACTCCTTCTCAGACTTTCGCTCCTTAATTCTCCTGTCGATTTTAATAGCGAGGTGCATAAGATTCTCCAATGAGGTAGGAGACGGGTATTGCACCAAAGAATCTTTAATCTGTTCCGACAGGCCTAGGCGAAACTGACTTCGTAAGGCAGGGTCATTCCATCCACTGTCAGGTGACCATCTACGGAATTCAGCGCAGTACTCCTCTGCCGACCGCTGACCTTGTTTCAAGGCCCGTAGATGAGCCTCAGCGGAGGCCATTCGATCCGGGTCATCATATAGTAGACCTAATGCCTCCAAGAAAGCGTCTACTGACTGCATGGCATGACTGGTCTGCGGCAAGGAGAAGGCCCAGGACTGGGGGTCACCCTGAAGGAGGGAAATGATAATCCCGACTTTTTGTTGTTCTGAACCAGAGGAGCAGGGTCTCAACCGAAAATAGAGCTTGCAGCTCTCCCTGAAATTCCGGAACAGGGATCTATTTCCAGAGAACCAGTCTGGCAGATTCATTTTAGGTTCACAGGTGGAATCTGGAATGGATTGTGCAGGTTTTGCAGCTTCTTCCTGAACGGACAAACGCTCAGATAATCCCTGGATCATCTGGTATAGGGACTCGACATGACCTGCTAGGGCTTGCGCCGGAGACGGTGCGGTTCCGCTTCCATCCATTACACCCTCGTCTCCGGTATGTGTAATTTGGGCCGGTTATAATGTTAGGAACCCCTCCAGCCGGTACAACACAACCCGGAATCTACTCTGCCAGTCAGGTTTTCATTGGAGCCCCTAGTGGTGGGGACAGACTGGGCTGCAGACTGACAGAGGGTCGTGAAGTGTGTACCGGCTGGGGAGAACCCAGGTAAACAAAGTGAAGTCCAAGCAAAGGTCAAGGGCCGGCAGCAGATAGCAATTCCAATAAACAGGCCGAGGTCAAGGGTCACGAGCAGTCAGGAAGGTCGGTAAACACGCCAGAGGTCAGGGTCACAAGATACACAGGCAAGGTCCAAATTCAGGCAAAGGGTCATACACGGGTAATCAGCAGAATATTCAACAGACAGGAACAAGGCACAGAGCAGGTCAGCAGAAGCTATAACTGGCAATGAGGCAGCAGACCTCATTGCCTTAAATACAGACATAGACCAATCAGGGCTTGTATACACTCCTGCAGACTAATTGCTAGTACAGAGCAGGACCAATCAGGGCTTCTCCTTGAATACACAGTTGCTAATGCCTGTAAATTCAGCCCTCTTAGTTTAATTAGCCCACAGGCTGTGCCTGTTTTCGCGCATGCGCCGGGCTTCCAGTACTGCCGGGACGCAGCGCTATGTGAGAGGCGTCCGGCCGTTGCCTTGGCGACGGCCAGGCAGGAAGGGGAAATGACGTCCCGGTCATCAAGGTGACGGCCAGGACGTCAGGGGGAGCCAGAAGCGAGCCACGGCGGCTATGAGTACCGCCGCGGCTCGTGACAATATTACAACATTCAGCTGTCTGTAATATGTAACAGCACACACAAATGTCTGATAACGTCCATTTACAATATCAGGTAATATATTCCACTTGCTGGTCCTCATCATAAGAAGCTACAACATAACTATCACTCTTCGCGGTAATTTCATCAGGCATTGTCAGGTGGATAATAACATGAAGCTCGAGAGTAGAAATAAAATAATAAACTATCTCTATTAGGTTTCTTGCTTTCTCCTTCGTTAATATCGCTTGATGAACGGACACTTTAAAAAAGAAAATCCATAACAGTCCGCTCCAGAACGTGTCCTTTTTCCCTCTGGAGCGCAGCTCTGGGAGAAGTAAGTCACAAGCACTATTTAAACCGGTGAGTTTTCAGCAGGATCCTGCAGTTAGAGACAATACTTGACAGACAGACATTCTGTTGAAGATTTTCAGGGGCAGCATTCAAGAAGGGTTGTAGTCCCGAGAGCGGAGGTAACCTGGAAGAAGCAAATAAAAAAAGTGTCAGTGTGAGCAGAAGGTTGGTATGTACAGAGTCTGTGATAATAGATATAACAAGTGGAAATGGATATGACGGCATTAAATACTTTTGTAGTGAAAATCTAAGTAAAATGGAAGACAAGATGATTTCAGTAGGACGACAGTAATTAATGATGGAGAGTAGAGAGGTTATTCCTGCAGCAACTATTTGAATGGATTGTAGGGGATCAAGATATCATTACAGCAAGATGGAGGTTGCAGCAGTCTGGGGAGTATGTAACAAAAATTGCTTTGTAGTACCAGGAAAAATGTTTTATTTCTGCAATAGTAATCAGAGAAATAATAGGATTTTTATACATAGTCCACTGGGAAACATTGGGATATAGTGTAGGGACCAGGCATACGGACACTATTTAAGCACCTCCCTCCAGAAATGCATTGGTAGCTGTTCAATAGGACACACCCTCCACCAGTCCAGTGCCTAGTGGGGGCTTACATATACCCAGTATCGCCCACCTGACCCAGGCCCCTTAAGGAAACATGAAGCCTGCCCCAACTAAGAGGTATCCATTCCTGTGTTCCACATCATCTTGCTAAACCTATCTTCAAGCACTGTGGTGGGAAAGGTTAACACTCACAGTCTTGCCATCCTACAGAGCACTGTGAAGCAGTGACTGCCATTCCAGAAATCACCCCTGTAGCGATTATGGCCAGGTCCTGCAGAGGAATCCAGCACTATGAGTGGGGGCATTAGCGTAAACACTACGTCGTTACCTCCGTTCTTCCGCTCAGAGCATTAAACAATCATCCGCGCTGTGACACTGAAGTCGCCGACTTTGGAGACCACCCCAATAATAAAAAAATATGCCCTGCCACGCTGGCCAATTCATCTAAACTGAGGGCCTAACAGGAGAGGGGTATAGAGCAGGAGCAGTGTCGGTGAACTTCAAGAATGTCTTATATTGCCCTTTCGCCTGGTCCCTACACTATTCTCCAATGGTTCCTGGTGTCCCACAATGAATGCCTGAAAAATAGCAAAATTTAAAAGTTATGGATAAGTGAGAAGGCAGAAGTATGACACCTAAAAAAAGTGCTTAGAGAACTGGATGTATTGTTATTTTTGTGAGATAATTGATAAGTCTTTTATGTACGGTGTTGTGAGAAAATCAATTATACTCATGGCCTGTAATGAAAATATCATCTGAGCAAAATGTGACTAAATACAGTATTTTTAAAAAACAAAACCACAACATCTATGGCAATAACGGTCTCTGTATTATAATCTCACTTGCTGGTAAGGCTCTACTCCTCTTTCAAATAAATGGTGCCTCTTCTCATTTTGAAATAAGAAAGGTGTCGGGATTGAGGCAGCGGGGCATGTGAGGGAAAAGCTGGTGGGCGACAGTGAGACACGATTGTGGGCAGGGGGCCTGTGAGGAAAAAGATAATGAGCACCTGTCATGGGGAATATCAGAGAAAAGATGGTGAGTGTTGTCAGGGTATTGTTGGTTGAGGAGCTTCACACATGCCCCCCTCTCTGCCCTGCAGTGTCACACATGCCCCCCTCTGCCCTACAGCGTCACACATGCCCCCCTCTCTGCCCTGCAGCGTCACACATGTACCCCTCTCTGCCCTGCAGCGTCACACATGTACCCCTCTCTGCCCTGCAGCGTCACACATGCCCCCCTCTCTGTCCTGCAGCGTCACACACATGGCCGGATTAAGGGGTGGCACGTGCCCCGGGCCCCCATCCCTCCCTCCCTCCGAGGGCCCCCCGCATAACCTCATCTGCTGACAGCAGCCGCGGTGCTGCTGACAGAGTGAATGCATGCATCAGCTGTCAGATGTGGCGGCCAGCGGGGTCCCCACTGATGCATGCATCCACTCTGTCAGCAGCACCGCGGCTGCTGAACCATCTAAAATGGCCGAAATGGAGCTGCTGCGCATGTGCAGCAGCTCCCACTTCACATGAAGAGAGAAGGTGAGTCCCCATAGTAGAACAAAAAGAAAATCTATATCTATATAAATAAATAATACCATTCACTATGAAGGGTCTTCTGAAAAATGTATATGTATATATGTGTGTGTATATATATATATATATATATATATATATACACGATTATTTATTTTATGTATAACCATATTTACATTATTGAAACATAACTGATAAAATAAATAATCATATGTATATACATATTTAAGAAGACCCTTCATAGCATGATTTTTACTTGACTGCTTGATTAAATATGTAGCCACCTATGGCAGTAAGAGTGTGTGTGATAGATATATTATTTATATATATATATATATATATATATATATATATATATAGTCAAAATTGGTGTTGTTATCAATGTTTATTTTTTATGTTAGTTTTAATGTGCGGTATTATTGTTAGTTTTAGTGTACGTTATCAATGCTATTTTTAATGTGCGGTTTAAATGCTAGTTTTAATGTGTGGTGTCAATACCCATTTTAATTTGGGCCTTTGATAATTGTTTTAATGTACAGTATTTTAGTTTGTGGAAGCAATGATTTGTCTTATGCAGACAACCTAAGCGAGCCCTCTGGGAGAGCTGTAAGTGTCATACTGTGGGCTGTAGGTGATGTAATGCAGGATGTGTCAATGCTTATAACCTTATACCCAATGGCGTTATTTTACATGCGTTTTATACAGAGGTCCTTGTACAATTTAGTGAGCAGCGGCAGGAGATAGGATGCTGGGGTCCTAGGCACCACCGAAATGGTAAGTAAAGAAACGGAGGGGAATGGTGATAGGAAACGGGAATGGTGATAGGAAACAACAATGGAGGGGCAAACGAATGAAGGAGGGGGCAGAGTGAGGATGCAGAGGGGGCAGAATGTGTGGATACAGAGGGACACAGAGTGTGTGGACATGATGAAGAGGGGCACAGAGTGTGTGGAGATGATGCCAGGGCCGGATTTACCGCTAGGCAACCTAGGCACTCGCGGCACATCCCCCGCCACCCAGCGACTCATGCGCGGGGAGGGGGTTTTGGGCACGAATCAGGGGAGGGGAGGGTCGGTTGGCACGAATCGGGGGAGGGTCGGGTGCCGCGAATCGGGGGAGGGGGGGTCGGGTGCCGCGAGTCGGGTGAGGGGCCAGACGGGGCTAGTGTGGTGACTGGTCTCCTCCCTTCCTCCTCTGTGTGGCCTGCTGTGTGTCACATGGGACGTGCACCGCACATAGTTGCCAATTCAGCTTATAACAAGCGGAATTGGGCTTCTTTTTTTCCCGAGTTGCGGGTTTTTTTAGGCTGCCGCTGTTGCTTCTTTTTGGGCTTGGACACACGGGTCTCCTCAGACTGTATATCTTTTTTTTCTTCTTTGTTCTGTTTACATATAGTGATTGGGGCAATCACATGTTTTGTTTTATGGGCAGGTGCAGCGATATCCCTCCAATAAAGTGTCATTTTTGCTTGTTGGTGGGCGGAGTCAGAGGAGGACATGGAATAAATCACAGGAAGACGGATCTGCAACAACCTGCTAAAATAAGTGCCGTGTCTGTACTATTGCTGCACTTATAGCAGGTAACACCCCCCCCCCCCCGCCCCCCCATTCAGTAGCTGCTCATGTCAGAAGACTGCTTTCAGAGCCCTATTTTATACTGTTATATCATGGGGCTGTCTGGTACAGAAATACCAGTGTCCTTGCATACATTATACTCAGTTCACGTATGTTGTGGATCTTGCCTTTTTTACTTGCCGGGCGATGCTGTGGTGTAATTATGGTTAATAAGAATCTGTGTGTATTTGGGGATGATTATTGAATCTGCAGCCATGTCACTTTCCCCCATTTCAAAAGGGTAATTTACTGCATTTGTTTTACCATATCAGTGTAGAAATGTGTCTTCTTGTGTTTATAAAGGTTTACTAAATGGAGATTGAGTGTAGAAATTAGTGTTCTAGAAAAGGACGGTCCCCTGTAAATTGGGCTTTTTAGGATTGTTTTGGGCTTGTTTTTCACTAAACGGTTGCTTGTTTTTCATTTCAGAGTTGGCAACCCTGGCACCACATCGCAGGTGCCGTCCCATGTGTGAAGGGCATGAAGACTCCACAGCTCCTAGATGGAAAAGGGTAAGTTGGGGGAGGGGTGGGGTAGTATAGGTGTGTGTGTGTGTGTCCGTGTATTATGTGTGTGTGTGTGAGGGGCCACTGTGTCCGTGTATTATGTGTGTGAGTGAGGGGCCACTGTGTCCGTGTTGTGTGTGAGGGGCCACTGTGTCCGTGTATCGTGTGTGTGTGTGTGTGAGGGGCCACTGTGTCCGTGTATCGTGTGTGTGTGTGTGAGGGGCCACTGTGTCCGTGTATCGTGTGTGTGTGTGTGAGGGGCCACTGTGTCCGTGTATCGTGTGTGTGTGTGGGGCCACTGCGTGTGTGTATTATGTGTGTGTGTGAGGGGCCACTGCGTGTGTGTATTATGTGTATGTGAGGGGCCACTGCGTGTGTGTATTGGGCCACTGCGTGCGTGTATTGTGTGTGTGCGCGTATTGTGTGTGTGTGTGAGGGGCCACTGTGTGCGCGTATTGTGTGTGTGTGTGTGTGTGTGTGTGTGTGTGAGGGTCCACTGTGTGCGCGTATTGTGTGTGTGTGTGTGTGTGTGTGTGTGTGTGTGAGGGTCCACTGCGTGCGTGCGCGTATTGTGTGTGTGTGTGTGTGTGTGTGTGTGTGTGTGTGTGTGTGTGTGTGTGTGTGTGTGTGTGTGGGTCCACTGCGTGCGTGCGCGTATTGTGTGTGTGTGTGTGTGTGAGGGTCCACTGCGTGCGTGCGTGCGTGTGTGTGTGTGAGGGTCCACTGCGTGCGTGTGTGTGTGTGTGTGTGAGGGTCCACTGCGTGCGTGTGCGTGTGTGTGTGAGGGTCCACTGCGTGCGTGTGCGTGTGTGTGTGTGTGTGAGGGTCCACTGCGTGCGTGTGTGTGTGTGTGTGTGTGTGTGTGTGTGTGTGTGTGTGTGTGTGTGTGTGTGTGAGGGTCCACTGCGTGCGTGCGTGCGTGCGTGTGTGTGTGTGGGGCCACTGCGTGTGTGTGGGGCCACTGCGTGTGTGTGTGGGGCCACTGCGTGTGTGTGTGGGGCCACTGCGTGTGTGTGGGGCCACTGCGTGTGTGTGTGTGTGTGTGTGTGTGTGTGTGTGTGTGTGTGTCTCCAAACCGATATCTTGCCTAGGGCCCCATGAGGTGTAAATCCGGCTCTGGATGATGCAGAGGGGCACAGAGTGTGGAGATGACGCAGAGGGGCACAGAGAGTGTGGAGATGACGCAGAGGGGCACAGAGAGTGTGGAGATGACGCAGAGGGGCACAGAGAGTGTGGAGATGACGCAGAGGGGCACAGAGAGTGTGGAGAAGACGCAGAGGGGCACAGAGTGTGTGGAGATGACGCAGAGGGGCACAGAGTGTGTGGAGATGACGCAGAGGGGCACAGAGTGTGTGGAGATGACGCAGAGGGGCACAGAGTGTGTGGAGATGACGCAGAGGGGCACAGAGTGTGTGGAGATGACGCAGAGGGGCACAGAGTGTGTGGAGAGGACGCAGAGGGGCACAGAGTGTGTGGAGAGGACGCAGAGGGGCACAGAGTGTGTGGAGAGGACGCAGAGGGGCACAGAGAGTGTGGAGAGGACGCAGAGGGGCACAGAGAGTGTGGAGAGGACGCAGAGGGGCACAGAGAGTGTGGAGAGGACGCAGAGGGGCACAGAGTGTGTGGAGATGACGCAGAGGGGCACAGAGTGTGTGGAGATGACGCAGAGGGGCACAGAGTGTGTGGAGATGACGCAGAGGGGCACAGAGTGTGTGGAGATGACGCAGAGGGGCACAGAGTGTGTGGAGATGACGCAGAGGGGCACAGAGTGTGTGGAGATGACGCAGAGGGGCACAGAGTGTGTGGAGATGACGCAGAGGGGCACAGAGTGTGTGGAGATGACGCAGAGGGGCACAGAGTGTGTGGAGATGACGCAGAGGGGCACAGA
Source organism: Mixophyes fleayi (assembly GCF_038048845.1). Lineage (NCBI taxonomy): Eukaryota > Metazoa > Chordata > Amphibia > Anura > Limnodynastidae > Mixophyes > Mixophyes fleayi. The sequence goes on along the minus strand of NW_027447232.1, from coordinate 12,960 downwards.
GTGTGTGGAGATGACGCAGAGGGGCACAGAGTGTGTGGAGATGACGCAGAGGGGCACAGAGTGTGTGGAGATGACGCAGAGGGGCACAGAGTGTGTGGAGATGACGCAGAGGGGCACAGAGTGTGTGGAGATGACGCAGAGGGGCACAGAGTGTGTGGAGATGACGCAGAGGGGCACAGAGTGTGTGGAGATGACGCAGAGGGGCACAGAGTGTGTGGAGATGACGCAGAGGGGCACAGAGTGTGTGGAGATGACGCAGAGGGGCACAGAGTGTGTGGAGATGACGCAGAGGGGCACAGAGTGTGTGGAGATGACGCAGAGGGGCACAGAGTGTGTGGAGATGACGCAGAGGGGCACAGAGTGTGTGGAGATGACGCAGAGGGGCACAGAGTGTGTGGAGATGACGCAGAGGGGCACAGAGTGTGTGGAGATGACGCAGAGGGGCACAGAGTGTGTGGAGATGACGCAGAGGGGCACAGAGTGTGTGGAGATGACGCAGAGGGGCACAGAGTGTGTGGAGATGACGCAGAGGGGCACAGAGTGTGTGGAGATGACGCAGAGGGGCACAGAGTGTGTGGAGATGACGCAGAGGGGCACAGAATGTGTGGAGATGACGCAGAGGGGCACAGAATGTGTGGAGATGACGCAGAGGGGCACAGAGTGTGTGGAGATGATGCAGGGGCACAGAGAGTGTGGAGATGATGCAGGGGCACAGAATGTGTGGAGATGATACAGAGGGGCACAGAGTGTGTGGAGATGATGCAGAGGGGCACAGAGTGTGTGGAGATGATGCAGAGGGGCACAGAGTGTGAGGAGATGATGCAGAGGGGCACAGAGTGTGAGGAGATGATGCAGAGGGGCACAGTGTGTGTGGAAATGAAGGGGGCACAGTGTGAGTTAGCTGTAAATTATTCTTTGACAGAAATATAATTGAAAAAAATATATAAAAATATTCTTTTCCCTTGGATTTATGTGTATTAATTTTGCATACAACTAAATAAGTATTTCTGTCCTGACCATTTTTTGGCCCAACTACTTATAAAACGGGACTGCTCGGTAATAGTGCCTTGAAAAAATTATGGAGACTCTATGGGTGCCGCAAACTGCAAAAGTTTGGGAACCACTGTCATAATTTTAGCTCTTAAGACAGGGAGCCCCTAAGTGCCCCGGGCCCCCCAAAGCCTTAATCCAGCTCTGGTCACACATGTACCCATCTCTGCCCTGCAGCATCACACATGCCCCCCTCTTAAACTGCAGCTTCCAGCTCCCTGTCACATTACTCCTTCCTCTTACCTTTCTCTAGATGAGTGACTCCAGGAACAGACAGAATTGCAGCAGCTCCTGCACTGACTTCCATATAGTTCCATCAGCCCGCCTTCACTGTGTACCATGTGACCGTTGAGGTCACACGACCCTATGATGTCAGAGTGACGTGGGAAAGTACCTAAGCTGAAGGGGATTTAGCCGCTACCATTCCTGAAGCATCAGATAATGCTAATCCGAGGCGGCTTATACGGATGTTATATGTTCTCATTATTGGCAGGGGCTGGCTGGGCATGGGGACATCTGCCCCGCCCACCCCCCACCCTTCTGGTCCCATAGTGGGCTACCTTGAGTCACCTACATTTTTTTATTTTAAAATGTTCTTCTCAGGCTGCTTAGCTGAGTCTCGCCTCTTGCTAAAATTTGTTAGCAGGACCCTGATTATTTGTGTTGTTTTCCCTTTCTCCTCTCACCATACTCAAGTAGTACATAACTCCAAATTCAATGCTGTGAGGTCATGCGCCTGTTTTTGCCCAAAAGGACCAAATTTTCAGAAGCGGTGTGGACTAGCACATCCAGATCTCTATAATTAAAGAAATGCAAAAGTGTGCACCTTCGGATGGGTAGTGTAGAGTTCCTAGGTAAATGTGTGTGTATCAATATGCTTTATATAGTGCCCACATGCAAAAATGAGAGTATGGGGCAGATACAATTCTATGCGTTTGCGTTGTTTCGAAAAACAACACAGGTGCGCATAAATCATACTTGCCTACTTTCAGTAGGCGACGTCCAGGAGAGGGGCGTGACTAGCGGGCAGGGTGCCTTGAATTGCATCATTTTTGCCCCGCCCCACGAGTAAAATGCCATTTTGGGGGGGGTGCAAAATGACGAGATTCGCAGAGAATTGCGTCATTTTGCCACAGCAATTTTGAGATGCGGGAGAAATGCCAGTTCTCCCAGGAGTCCGGGAGACTGATCCGAATTTCGGGAGTCTCCGGAGTTGGCAAGTATGGCATAAATACTGTTACTACAGTAAAATATCAGCGGATTTTATATCACAGCTCTATGGGATGAAATCAACTGAGATTTTTTTAAAAGTCCTGCAGCCGGGTAGTTCTTCAGAACAACATAGGGAATTGAATCTGCCCCTTTGTGTTGCAGAATTAAGGTTTTTTTTTTCTTACTATTTATTGAATGCATCGGGAACAATACAAATTGCAGTAACCTTCTAAAAGTAACAATTTATAGACTAATGACCAATCCAGTTTGTAACCGAGAACAAATTATGTAAACAGAAACTGGTGATGCAAATTTTCCCAAAAACACAGGACAAGATGGGACTTAGGGCATACTTGCCAACTCTCCCGGAATGGCCGGGAGACTCCCACATTTCGCAAGAGTCTCCCGGACTCCCGGGAGAGTGTGGCAATCTCCCTGATCTGCCCACTTTCACCGTAAAATCCATTTTTTTGACTCCATTGGGGGACACTGCGAGACATTGGGGGGGTATAGTAGTGGGCTCAGGAGTCTTGTCACTTTAACTGCTAAGTCTTTGAACTCCTCCCCTACTTAACCCCTCCTCTCCAGAGAGATCCTCAGTTTTGAATAACCAAGAGTGAACGTAAAGGAGGTAATATAACCTGGACAGGTCTTAAATTATAAAGAACCATAACCAAAGTTTTCACACACAGAACTACATACAGAGCAACGGAGGGTGGGCAGTGTCCCCCAATGGAGTCAGATAAATGGATTTTACGATGAGTAAAAATCTTATTTTCTCTTCCCTGCCATTGGGGGACACTGCGAGACATTGGGGATATACCAAAGCTTCCTCAAGGGTGGGAATGCTCTAGACCAGCTGCACGCAAAACCTTGCGACCAAAGCCTGCAACAGCCGATGCAAAGCCTTGAAGTCTGTAAAATTTAGTGAAACTGTGGACGGAAGACCAAGTCGCCGCTCCACACAACTGCTCCGCCGACGCCCCGTGCCTAGCCGCCCAGGAGGCACCCACTGCCCTAGTAGAATGTGCCTTCAAAATTTTTTAGGACTGACAGAGAAGCTGCAATGTAAGCTTCTCGAATCGTGGATGTGATCCACCGGGCAATTGACTGCTTTGAAGCAGGCCACCCTCTTTTATTGGCGTCATATAAAACAAAAAACTCTCTGGTCTTTCTGACCTGAGACGTACGGTCTACAATGGAGGAGCCCCTGCTACCAATTGCAGATCTGAGAACCACGTTCTTGTACCATAGCGTAGAAAATGATGGTTCAGTCTGGACTGAAACAGTTTTCCTCTTCGGAATTTCTGGGCTCCTATCAGAGTATTCTATACTGCTCTGAGTTCTAGAATATTTATAGGAAGAGAGGCTTCCTGAGGAGACCAAAGGCCATGAAGCCTCAGGGTTCCTGTTAGTCCTCCCCACCCCATCAGACCTGCGTCTGTAGAGACTAGAGTCCAAGACCAGGACTGTAAGGACTGGCCCTTCTCCAGATTGGCCTGGGACAACCACCAGACAAGGGACAGATTTGGACTCCTTCCCTTGGGAGAAAAGGCTCGAGTAAACCCTGACCCCCTTCTAGAGGAGGAACCTGACTAACAACCTGCGCTGCTAGAAGCCTCTGAATAGCTTCATGAAGAGCAACACGTCTGAGAGGACAAGAGGGGTGATGAAAAATCTGTGACGGGGGGAGAGAGCTAGGTCTATAATTTAGCCCCTGGACACAATCCCTCAAATCCAGAGATCTGTTGTGGACTTTCACCATTGATCTCTGAACTGAAGAAAGCGTGCTCCTACCTGCCGCTCCACCCGAGAAGCTCTGTCACCCTGAGCTCTTCTCTGCTGGGTGAGAAGAACCTCTTCTCGCCCCACCTCTAACTCCTCTGCCTCTACTAGCAGATGGCCTTGACGCCGAGTACTGGCCTCTATTAAGGGTACCTCCTCCATGGGTAGAACTCCGAAAGGAACGATACCTACCCTGCCCGGGCCTGTTGGAGACAGTAGGGAGAGAAGTGCCCTTTTCCCCTGTAGTCTCTTAAATGACTCTTTCGAGCTCCGCCCTGAATAGGGTTAAGCCGTCAAAGGATAAACACTCTAATGCTCTCTTAGAGTCTGTATCAACCGACCATGAACGCAACCATAGGTTACGACCAGCCGCTACAATAAGAGCGGAGGCCTTAGCATTCACTGACGCCACATACTCCGAGGTCTCTAGTACATGCTCTGCAAGATTTAAGAGTTCTGTACGAGGAGTATTAATTCTAAGACCCTTAATCAAAGCTTCCATCCACAATTTTACAGCCTTGTTAGCCCAGGCCACAGCCATATTGGGTCTAAACAAGCTTCCCACAGCAGTGTATGCTGAGCGAAGGGCTAAATCACACTTTCTATCCGTGTAATCTTTAAGGGCTATCCGTTCCTGGACAAGAATAGCAGAGGATGAAGCTGGACGGGCTACCAGGGTGTCAACCTTAGGTAATGACTCCCATTTTACTGTGTCCTCAGGTGGTAGAAGATAAAGGGATCTAAATTTTCCCGGCATCATAAATTGTCTACTTGGCTTAAGACAAGCTTCTGAAATAATCTCCAACATCTCTGGAGAATGGGGGAATGTAGCTAATTGAGCCTTAGCTCTTTTAAATAGTGAGACACCCGTGGGCGCTGAGGGTTCAGGATCAGCAAACCCTAAGGTATGCCTGATTCCTAGACTTAAACCATCCACACTAGTGGAAACTGAGTCAGAGTCATAACGGCTCTCTCCTTCCGGGTCTAATCTACCTCACCTTCCTCTGCCGAGGATAACTCAGAGCACTGATCTATGTCCAGACCTATATCAGTAATAGCTCTTTTACCCCTCTGGGAAATAGTTAACAACCTATCTTCCCTGTGGGTAGACCCCGCCTGAGATGTGGAAGCGTTTTCGGTAGATTGACTGCCTGCCAGTGTAAGTGGGGTAGTGTTCTCACGTACCTCTGTTACCCACAGCATAATGGTCGTCAGTTTTTCCACAGCCGAAGAGAAGGATTGCAGCCATGGTGGTTCCACCACTGCAGAGGATACCTCCTGGACTGAGCCGTTTCGCCTCTGAGCCTCTGCAGTACAAGCTGCGCAAAGGGCGTTTCGGTCTGTGTGTCCAACAGAAAGTTTTATATTACATTTTGCACAGGTAAAATACATTGCAGAAGGCACAAAGTGACCCTTGCTTTTAGCTGTCCCCTTCTCAGCCATTGTACTGCTACTTGAAATAATTATTAAAAAGAAATGCAGACAAAAGGGAGACTGTCAAACTCTGGAGTCTCTTCAAACTATAAGCACAGCTCCTAATGCAAAAACCTGTAAAGTACTGTCTATGAAAATTTACCAAGAAATAACTCACAAAACAAATATAAACCTCCACAAATGACTATAGAATACAAGCCTGTAATACAGCAGGTATCAAAACTCTGTCAGTAAAGGAGAGGCAAAGCAGAGGATCTGGCCAGCGCTGACAGGCTGCTCACTTCAGTGTCTCCATGAGTAGACTGGGTCCTGCGCGCAGGAAGAACAGCCAGGGAGGAAGGAAGTTATCATTACCTCTCCTCCCCTTCCTGTTGCTTCGATCCGCCCTGCTTGTCTCCGCCTTCAGGCCCCATCAAGACCTCGCAAAATGGCCACCATGAAGCGCTGGACTCGCGCTATATAATAAACAATGCCCAGGAGCGCGTGTCATCTACTGACCTCTAAATGAGTGTGAGCGCCGCTGTGTCCCCTTCCTATTAACTGCTCGTTGCCATAGGGGCGAGCGGGGACCTGCTGGCATCTGCAGCGGCGCGAGAGGAGAGGCTGACACAGCTTCACTCCCTTGTCCGCTAATAACGGAGAGACTGTGGCCTAATACTAAGGAGAATGCCGGCAGAAGGTGTAAGGTAAGTGAGCCCAGGGCTTCTCCTACCTGCGCTGGGACCCAGAGTGAGCAGAGCTGAGTCCTACTCACTCTCCTGGGTCTTAGGCTGGAGTCCCGCGCTGCACCTAAAGGGAGAAAAATAAAAACATGACATCCTAAAAGACTAAGAGTATAGGCAGGAGCCTATACTCTAGTGACCTTAGCTCCAAGTCACTAAAAAAAAACCTGAGGAGCTCTCTGGAGAGGAGGGGTTAAGTAGGGGAGGAGTTCAAAGACTTAGCAGTTAAAGTGACAAGACTCCTGAGCCCACTACTATACCCCCCAATGTCTTGCAGTGTCCCCCAATGGCAGGGAAGAGAAATGACGCGTTTTGCGTCATTACGTCATCTCCCTGAAGCCCAAACAAAAATGTTGGCAAGTATGACTTAGCTCTTAGAATGTGGTACACATCCCATTCTGACCCTAAGAGTTTGATAAGAGGTTGGCCATGAAAGGAGGTCCAAGAGGCCATACTTTGTGAGAAGATGTAGAGGAGTTTCTGAAAATGCTGGTTGTGTGTTCCATTTGATATGTGTGCTACACATTATTGCAAACCAAGATAATGGCGGAGGGATAAGCGGAATGAGCTTTGAGGACATTTACAGGGGCATTCCCGGATTAGTAGGTAGCCGCAAAGCCTCCTTCGCAGCCAGTGACATTCTTTTTACAGACTTTGGAGATGTCAGTAATCAGTCATCCTATAATTCGGTGGATCCTTTTGTGGCATTCCAGACAAGTTTAATGTTCTAAAGCACATTTTTGTGTCTGCAAATCACAATGTAATAAAACATTTGTGTACACATATGTGACAAATGAAATATAGACAGTGTTTATGTTCATATACTGCCATGATTTAAGTATTAAATGAGGCCTGAATAGGCAATATATTCAGAGTAAAATATAAAAATGAAAAACAAAAAAGGGGATAATCCTATAGCTATAGGCAGCACTTTGAAGTGACATTTTTATTCTTTGCAACATGCATTTCCATCTGGACCTGCAGTTCAGAGAAAAGTATCAAATTTTTATAGGGCAGTTCCCAAATGGGAAATATGCATGCACTAGGTGAATAAATAGTTACATCCTCCTATTATGAAGTTAGTAAATGACACTTGGGGCAGATTCAATTAATAAAAAATCTGCAAGGCGCAGATTTTTTTTTTTACAGAAATAACGCAGATTTTGCTTATCCGCAATGTTATTGGAAACATTGCAGACAATTGAATCTGACCCTTAATGTTACTCTGTTGTCACAGTCACCAGACTCTTCCAAATCCATTACCAGGATTGTTTCTTTAGCAAAGTTTTCATACCTCTTAACTATCTAAACATAGACAGGACAGTACAGAATCTGGGCACCCAAATGGGGCTCGTCTTGTACAGAAAGTGGGCGTGGTTGTGGATTTTGTTGTGTTTTGTGTGGAATGATGGCATGTTTTCTATGGATCGGGGAGTGGGGCGTGCTTTTTCCCTATTCTGCCTGTGTACATGGTGTGATTGACCAAATATTATATTCCCTGTAATTGATGCATGCAGGACACGGCTGTTTTTATCAAGACCTAGCATTGGATACAAGTATAACAATCCGCAGCTTGCTTCCTCTGGCTGCGTCTTGGCTGTCATTGCAACAGCCGGGACATCACTTCCCTCCCTCTGCTATCCTGGCCGTCACCGATTTGTCTATCTGACCTCGGATCTCGACCTCTCAATGACCACTCTCTCCTGCCTGGGCTAGCTCCTCCGGTTCCATCTGCACTTTGGCAATCATAGATGAACTTTTACTACACTGAGCTTAAGATCTGGGGGCATCCAAGTACCTGTGAGCACATAAAGCTCTACAGCAAAGGCGGCTGCTAAAGGTGAAGACCTCAACACTATCGTTCTAAAAGCTCATCTTGGCGGTCGTGAGCCCTAACAACAAGATAGATCATTTAGCGCTCTCCTACCAATTTTAACAGGCTGCAAATATGGCAAAGGGAAAAAAGTAACTGTGCTTGAAACATGGATAATAGATTAGTATTCTTCAAAGTGGTGACAAGAGCCAAGTGTCCCAGGAATAGCAACTTATGCTATGTCAGGTGTAATTCCTTACCCTTCCTTAATAATATGAAGAGGATACTACTGATCAAGGAGACCCTGCTTTCATATTGAGATTAGAACATATTGCTGTTGTCTGCATACATGCTTTAGGTAGAGAGCAAGCTATATGAGAACCTTAATATGTGCTGTCATATCAAACTTTAGATAAATCAGGCTATCCTAAACAATTACAGATTGGGCAGAGGGTACATAAAATGCGGTTACCTGCCAAAGATGTGCAGGAGGGGTGCAGCGCTGAACAGTCTAGCAAGAGCCATGTGCAGCTGTGCCTAAGTTGATTCCTTCATATGGGCTCCTACACTAACATTTTGAAAAATCAATATAAGAATTTTAAGTCTAACATAACTTGAGTTTAACCAAGTTTTTAGCTACATTGCTTACAATATGTCATATACTGAACTAGTTCAATAAGAACTCAGCTGCAGGATTCCCATGTCTGCATAGTCATGGAATAGCACTCAACACTTACCCCATCTCAACTGTCATTTCTCCACAGCTAAACACCATGATGAATAATGAAATTATCCATATAATCATCATCATCATCATCATCATTTATATAGCGCCAACATATTCCGTAGCGCTTTACAATTGGGGAGAAACATAGTAAACTAATAAACAAACTGGGTAAAACAGACAGAGGTGAGAAGGCCCTGCTCGCAAGCTTACAATCTATGGGACAATGGGAGATTGACACATGAGGTTAAGTATACATTTTGCATCTTGGCCCAGCCAGACTGCAAAGGTAAAAGTGACTCATAAGCTAAATGATCCTGTCACACAACAATGTTGGTCAGGGGGTAGTTGTCTTGTGTGAAATTGTGTAACAGGCGGTAACAGACTAAAGGTAGTGAGGTTAAGAGGGTGGTTGAGGAAAATTATAAGCTTGTCTGAATAGGTAGGTTTTCAGAGAACGCTTGAAAGATTGTAGACCAGAGGAGAGTCTTATTGTGCTAGGGAGAGAGTTCCATAGAGTGGGTGCAGCCCGAAAAAAGTCCTGTAACCGGGAATGGGAGGATGTAATAAGGGTGGATGAGAGACGCAGATCTTTTGAAGAACGGAGTTGCCAAGTTGGGATATATTTTGAGACAAGAGGGGAGATGTATGTTGGTGCAGCTTTGTTGATGGCCTTATAGGTTAGTAAAAATATTTTATATTGGATTCGGTAGAAGACAGGCAGCCAGTGTAGAGACATACAGAGTGATTCAACAGAGGAATAGCGATTTGCAAGGAAAATCAGTATTGCCGCAGCATGCAAAATAGATTGTAGGGGTTTGAGTCTGTTTTTGGGAAGACCAGTAAGGAGGGAATTTTAATAGTCAACGCGGGAGATGATAAGTGCATGAATTAAGGTTTTAGCACTGTCTTGCGTGAGATATGTGCGAATTCTGGAAATGTTCTTTAGATGTATGTAGCATGATTTAGATATAGAGTCAATGTGGGGAACAAAGGATAGGTGTGAATCAAGGATTACACCTAGGCAGCGAGCTTGTGGGGTGGGATTTATGGTCATGTTATCAACAGAGATAGAAATGTCAGGTATGCTCTTGTTGGCGGGTGGGAATATTATTAACTCTGTTTTAGAAAGATTAAGTTTGAGTTGGCAAGAGGACATCCAAGATGATATGGCAGAAAGACAGTTACACGGGACAACACAGATGTCGAGATATCAGGAGAGGATAGATAGATTTGGGCATCATCCGCATAGAGATGATACTGAAAGCCAAAGGAACTTATTAGATTTCCAAGAGAAGCGGTATAGATAGAGAACAGCAGAGGACCTAGCACCGAGCCTTGTGGTACTCCAACTGATAGGGGAAGCGGAGCAGAGGTGGCTCCAGAGAAATTAACAGTGAAAGAGCGATTAGAGAGGTAGGATGAGAACCAGGATAGAACAGTGTCTTGAAGACCTAGGGATTGTAGCGTTTGTATGAGAAGAGAGTGGTCAACGGTGTCAAATGCAGCCGAGAGATCCAGGAGAATTAGGAGAGAGTAATGGCGTTCAGTTTTAGCAGTGATCAGATCATTGACAACCTTGGTCAGCGCAGTCTCTGTGAAGTGTTGAGAACGAAAGCCAGACTGAAGAGGATCCAACAGGTTGTTTGCGGAAAGAAAGCGTGTGAGGCGAGTGTAGGCAAGTCTCTCTAGAAGCTTGGAGGGGCAAGGGAGCTGAGAGATGGGACGGTAATTTTTTAGAATAGGAGTAATCACTGCATGCTTGTGTAGTGATGGAAAGATGCCAGTAGAGAGTGAGAGATTACAGATTTGAGTTAGAGGTGAAATGAGCACAGGAGACAGGGATCTACCAATTTGCGAGGGAATAGGATCAAGACGACAGGAGGTAGAGTAGGAAGATAAGAAGAGAGTAGAAATCTCCTCTTCATTTGTGGGGTCAAATGAAGATAGGGTGTCAGAGTGTAGTGGGAAGGAGTTGAGCAGATTGTTTGTCGAGGAAGAGGATACCATTTCTAGTCTGATCTTATCAATCTTGTCCTTGAAGTACGAAGCAAGATCCTGAGCACTGATCGTAGATGGAGGGTTCGGGGTGGGAGGATTGAGATGTTTAAATGTATTAAAAAGGTGTTTGGGGTTAGAAGCCTGAGCATAGATAAGAGATTGGAAGTATGTTTGTTTTGCAGTGTCCAGAGCATTTCGATAGGAGTGGTAGACAGAAGTATTTGTGAAGAAGTCATTAGAGCTTCGAGATTTACGCCAGTGACGTTCTGCTTTAGTTTTTGAAGATTTTGTGTTGCTTTGGTGTGCCACGGTTGACATCGAAGTCGACGTGTAGTATGTAGTGTCGCTGGAGCCACTTGATCAAGGGCCGTTGCTAAGGTTAGGTGAAAATGAGGTACTGCCATCTCAGGGGATGAGAATGTAGAGATAGGGGAGAGAAGGTGTTGGAGGTGGAAAATTGTTGAAGATTAATAGAATTAAGATTTCTGCGAGTATGAGGAGGCTTGGTAGAGTTAGACAGTAGAGAGGTTAGAGCAGTGGGGGTGAGTGAGTAGCTGATAAGGTGATGATCCGAGAGGGGGAAGGGTGTGAATAAAATTAGAAACTGAGCATAGTCTAGAGAAAACAAGATCAAGGCAGTGGCCATCCTTATGAGTAGATGATTCAATCCACTGGGAGAGGTCAAGTGAGGAGGTTAGAGAGAGTAGTTTGGAAGCAGCTTTGGAAGGTGGGTTATCAATGGGGATGTTGAAGTCACCCATGATGATGGTGGGGATGTCTGAAGATAAGAAGTGAGGGAGCCATGCAAAGAAATCCTCAATAAATTGTTGGTGTGCTCCAGGGGGACGATCGATCACCGCAACACGTAGAGAGAATGGATTAAAAATGTGAATAGCATGTACTTCAAAAGATGTGAACGTGAGTGATGGGACATTTGGTAGAACTGTGAATGTGCACTGTGGGGAGAGAAGTAGTCCAACCCCACCTCCTTGTCTGCCTTCAGGTCTGGAGGTGTGGGTGAGATGGAGGCCACCATGTGAAAGTGCTGCAGGTGAGGCAGTGTCTGATTGCATGAGCCATGTTTCTGTTATTGAAGGTTGAGGCTTTTTGAGAGGAAGAGATCATGAATGGAGGTAAGTTTGTTACAAACAGAGCGTGCATTCCAAAGGGCACATTTAAAGGACTTTGGAAGAGAGGGGAGACAGGTGATGTGTTTGAGGTTTGCTATAGAGCGGTAGTGCTCTGATGTATATGTGTGTGAGGAGTGTGGGGGACCTGGATTAGGTGATATATCATCAGCTAATAGAAGCAGAGTGATAGAAAGATAGGCAAGGGGATTGTAAGATGTGTGACTTTTTATTTTCTGGCGACAGGTGGAGGTTGTACTTGTTAGAGATAATAAATAGGACAACAGTTCATGGGTGTTAACTAGAGGCGAGTGGAGTAATGTAGGTGCAATATGAACAAGTTTGTGTGTTGATAGAGGGGTGAAAGATGACAGTCCTAAAGATCATGCCATGAAAATGAGACTAAGAAAAGCAATTTGTTAAACATTGTGATAAAAGGAGTAAAAGCAAAACGTAAGGGGATTTTAAAGAATTCCTTCTTTGCAGTGTTCCATATAGAGAGACAAGTAATGCAGAAATAGGCTGTGGCAGATGTAGCTTATTGCTGGAAGTAAAATCAAGTCAAATGTAGTCCAATGTTTGTCCAACTGTGTTGTCTAACTGTGCATTTTCGTCCACTTTGTGAGAAAATCCCACTTAGTGAAGAAATCACACACGTCTACCCCCACATACATCCACTACACAATAAACAACCTATCAATAATTCTGAAGCGAGCATTGTACTCAATCAACGTTCTCTGTGATGTTGGCAAACTGACCATTACCAGCAGAGGTTAGTTTCTCTGGAACCGTGTAATTCCTCACATTGCAGTAACCCCACAGAACTGCCAGATGGTAGCAGGGGGCTGATTCACATACAGGAAAACTGCAAGCAAACCTAGGTAAAAGCCTGGCTATTCTGTACTGGTACAGAATGATACAGAACAAAACGATACAGTTACAAGTTTAATTATTATCATACACGACTAGAACATACAACTACATTTGCTTGAAGTCTGCCAAAGAAAGCCAGTGATAAAGGATTATGCAATCATTCAAACCATTTTTTTCCCTCAAAAATGTAGCATAGGAACCCCATAGTATCAGGCTATA
>NW_027447231.1:10000-15000 GCF_038048845.1 Mixophyes fleayi | reverse complement strand
TAGTACTTAGATGGGAGACCACCTGGGAATTCCAGATGCCGTAGGCATTTTTTTTATTTCTCTCGTTACTGCTTCCTTCAATGCTGGTTTTGAGATGTATAAGAGATGTAGGTCAGTAGACAACCAATACCTACAGCCACGCCACCCCGAACAAGCTCAATCTTGTCTGATCTTGGAAGCTAAGCTGGGGCAGGCCTGGTTAGTACTTGGATGGGAGACCACCTGGGAATACCAGGTGCCGTAGGCATTTTTTTTTTCTCTCTCTTGTTCTTGCTTCCTTCAATGCTGGTTTTGAGATGTATGAGAGATGTAGGTCAGTAGGCAACAAATACCTACAGCAACACCACCCTGAACAAGCCCAATCTTGTCTGATCTTGCAAACTTAGCAGGGCTGGGCTTGGTTAGTACTTAGATGGGAGACCACCTGGGAATTCAAGGTGCTGTAAGCCTTTTTTTTTTTTCTCTCTCTTGTTCTTGCTTCCTTCAATGCTGGTTTTGAGATGTATAAGAGATGTAGGTCAGTAGGCAACCAATACCTACAGCCACACCACCCTAAACAAGAACAATCTTGTCTGATCTTGGAAGCTAAGCAGGGCTGGGCCTGGTTAGTACTTGGATGGGAGACCACCTGGGAATACCAGGTGCCGTAGGCCTTTTTTTTTTCTCTCTCTTGTTCTTGCTTCCTTCAATGCTGGTTTTGAGATGTATGAGAGATGTAGGTCAGTAGGCAACAAATACCTACAGCAACACCACCCTGAACAAGCCCAATCTTGTCTGATCTTGCAAACTTAGCAGGGCTGGGCTTGGTTAGTACTTGGATGGGAGACCACCTGGGAATTCGAGGTGCTGTAAGCCTTTTTTTTTTTCTCTCTCTTGTTCATGCTTCCTTCAATGCTGGTTTTGAGATGTATAAGAGATGTAGGTCAGTAGGCAACCAATACCTACAGCCACACCACCCTGAACAAGAACAATCTTGTCTGATCTTGGAAGCTAAGCAGGGCTGGGCCTGGTTAGTACTTGGATGGGAGACCACCTGGGAATACCAGGTGCTGTAGGCCTTTTTTTTTTCTCTCTCTTCTTCTTGCTTCCTTCAATGCTGGTTTTGAGATGTATGAGAGATGTAGGTCAGTAGGCAACAAATACCTACAGCCACACCACCCTGAACAAGCCTAATCTTGTCTGATCTTGCAAGCTAAGCAGGGCTGGGCTTGGTTAGTACTTGGATGGGAGACCACCTGGGAATTCGAGGTGCTGTAAGCCTTTTTTTTTTTCTCTCTCTTGTTCTTGCTTCCTTCAATGCTGGTTTTGAGATGTATAAGAGATGTAGGTCAGTAGGCAACCAATACCTACATCCACACCACCCTGAACAAGAACAATCTTGTCTGATCTTGGAATCTAAGAAGGGCTGGGCCTGGTTAGTACTTGGATGCGAGACCACCTGGGAATACCAGGTGCTGTAGGCCCTTTTTTTCTCTCTCTTGTTCTTGCTTCCTTCAATACTGGTTTTGAGATGTATAAGAGATGTAGGTCAGTAGGCAACCAATACCCATGTGAGGCAACCTGGGAATTCCAGGTGCTGTAGGCCTTTTTTTTTCTCTCTCTTGTTCTTGCTTCCTTCAATGCTGGTTTTGAGATGTAGGACAGTAGGCAACAAATACCTACAGCCACACCACACTGAACAAGCCCAATCTCGTCTGATCTTGGAAGCTAAGCAGGGTCGGGCCTGATTAATACTTGGATGGGAGACCACCTGGAAATACCAGGTGCTGTAAGCCTTTTTTTTTCTCTCTCTTGTTCTTGCTTCCTTCAATGCTGGTTTTGAGATGTATAAGAGATGTAGGTCAGTAGGCAACCAATACCTACAGCCACACCACCCTGAACAAGAACAATATTGTCTGATCTTGGAAGCTAAGCAGGGCTGGGCCTGGTTAGTACTTGGATGGGAGATCACCTGGGAATACCAGGTGCTGTAGGCCTTTTTTTTTCTCTCTCTTGTTCTTGCTTCCTTCAATGCTGGTTTTGAGATGTATAAGAGATGTAGGTCAGTAGGCAACCAACACCTACAGCAGCACCACCCTGAACAAGAACAATTTCGTCTGATCTTGGAAGCTAAGCAGGGCTGGGCCTGGTTAGTACTTGGATGGGAGACCACCTGGGAATACCAGGTGCCATAGGCCTTTTTTTGTCTCTCTCTTGTTCTTGCTTCCTTCAATGCTGGTTTTGAGATGTATAAGAGATGTAGGTCAGTAGGCAACCAATACCCATGTGAGGCAACCTGGGAATTCCAGGTGCTGTAGGCCTTTTTTTTTATCTCTCCTGTTCTTGCTTCCTTCAATGCTGTTTTTGAGATGTAGGTCAGTAGGCAACAAATACCTACAGCCACACCACACTGAGCAAGCCCAATCTCGTCTGATCTTGGAAGCTAAACAGGGTCAGGCCTGGTTAATACTTGGGTGGGAGACCACCTGGAAATACCAGGTGCTGTAATCCTTTTTTTTTCTCTCTCTTGTTCTTGCTTCCTTCAATGCTAGTTTTGAGATGTATAAGAGATGTAGGTCAGTAGGGAGCCAATACATACAGCCACACCTCCCTGAACAAGCCCAATCTCGTCTGATCTTGGAAGCTAAGCAGGGCCAGGCCTGGTTAGTACTTGGATGGGATACCACCTGGGAATACCAGGTGCTGTAGGCCTTTTTTTTCTCTCTCTTGTTCTTGCTTCCTTCAAAGCTGGTTTTGAGATGTAGGTCAGTAGGCAACAAATACCTACAGCCACACCACCCTGAACAAGCCTAATCTAGTCTGATCTTGGAAACTAAGCAGGGCTGGGTCTGGTTAGTACTTGGATGGGAGACCACTTGGGAATACCAGGTGCCATAGGCCTTTTTTTTTCTCTCTCTCTTGTTCTTGCTTCCTTCAATGCTGGTTTTGAGATGTATAAGAGATGTAGGTCAGTAGGCAACCAATACCTACAGCCACACCCTCCTGAACAAGTCCAATCTC
This sequence comes from Mixophyes fleayi, assembly GCF_038048845.1. Taxonomy (NCBI): domain Eukaryota; kingdom Metazoa; phylum Chordata; class Amphibia; order Anura; family Limnodynastidae; genus Mixophyes; species Mixophyes fleayi. The sequence continues at coordinate 12,000 of NW_027447231.1, read as the reverse complement.
GTCTGATCTTGGAAGCTAAGTAGGGCCGAGCCTGGTTAGTACTTGGATGGGAGACCACTTGGGAATTCTAGGAGCTGTTGGCTTTTTTTTTTCTCTCTCTTGTTCTTGCTTCCTTCAATGCTGGTTTTGAGATGTAGGTCAGTAGGCAACAAATACCTACAGCCACACCACCCTGAACAAGCCCAATCTCACCTGATCTTGGAAGCTAAGCAGGGCCAGGCCTGGTTAGTACTTGGATGGGAGAACACCTGGGAATACCAGGGGCTGTAGGCCTTTTTTTTCTCTCTCTCTTGTTCTTGCTTCCTTCAATGCTGGTTTTGAGATGTATAAGAGATGTAGGTCTGTAAGCAACCAACACCTACAGCCACACCACCCTGAACAAGCCCAATCTCGTCTGATCTTGGAAGCTAAGCAGGGGTGGGCCTGGTTAGTACTTGGATGGGAGACCACCTGGGAATACCAGGTGCAGTAGGCCTTTTTTTTTTCTCTGTCTTGTTCTTGCTTCCTTTAATGCTGGTTTTGAGATGTATGAGAGATGTAGGTCAGTAGGCAACAAATACCTACAGCCACACCACCCTGAACAAGCTCAATCTTGACTGATCTTGGATGCTAAGCAGGGCTGGGCTTGGTTAGTGCTTTGATGGGAGACCACCTGGAAATACCAGGTGCTGTAGGCCTTTTTTTTCTCTCTCTTGTTCTTGCTTCCTTCAATGCTGGTTTTGAGATGTATAAGAGATGTAGGTCAGTAGGCAACCAATACCCATGTGAGGCAACCTGGGAATTCCAGGTGCTGTAGGCCTTTTTTTTTCTCTCTCTTGTTCTTGCTTCCTTCAATGCTGGTTTTGAGATGTAGGACAGTAGGCAACAAATACCTACAGCCACACCACACTGAACAAGCCCAATCTCGTCTGATCTTGGAAGCTAAGCAGGGTCGGGCCTGATTAATACTTGGATGGGAGACCACCTGGAAATACCAGGTGCTGTAAGCCTTTTTTTTTCTCTCTCTTGTTCTTGCTTCCTTCAATGCTGGTTTTGAGATGTATAAGAGATGTAGGTCAGTAGGCAACCAATACCTACAGCCACACCACCCTGAACAAGAACAATATTGTCTGATCTTGGAAGCTAAGCAGGGCTGGGCCTGGTTAGTACTTGGATGGGAGATCACCTGGGAATACCAGGTGCTGTAGGCCTTTTTTTTTCTCTCTCTTGTTCTTGCTTCCTTCAATGCTGGTTTTGAGATGTATAAGAGATGTAGGTCAGTAGGCAACCAACACCTACAGCAGCACCACCCTGAACAAGAACAATTTCGTCTGATCTTGGAAGCTAAGCAGGGCTGGGCCTGGTTAGTACTTGGATGGGAGACCACCTGGGAATACCAGGTGCCATAGGCCTTTTTTTGTCTCTCTCTTGTTCTTGCTTCCTTCAATGCTGGTTTTGAGATGTATAAGAGATGTAGGTCAGTAGGCAACCAATACCCATGTGAGGCAACCTGGGAATTCCAGGTGCTGTAGGCCTTTTTTTTTATCTCTCCTGTTCTTGCTTCCTTCAATGCTGTTTTTGAGATGTAGGTCAGTAGGCAACAAATACCTACAGCCACACCACACTGAGCAAGCCCAATCTCGTCTGATCTTGGAAGCTAAACAGGGTCAGGCCTGGTTAATACTTGGGTGGGAGACCACCTGGAAATACCAGGTGCTGTAATCCTTTTTTTTTCTCTCTCTTGTTCTTGCTTCCTTCAATGCTAGTTTTGAGATGTATAAGAGATGTAGGTCAGTAGGGAGCCAATACATACAGCCACACCTCCCTGAACAAGCCCAATCTCGTCTGATCTTGGAAGCTAAGCAGGGCCAGGCCTGGTTAGTACTTGGATGGGATACCACCTGGGAATACCAGGTGCTGTAGGCCTTTTTTTTCTCTCTCTTGTTCTTGCTTCCTTCAAAGCTGGTTTTGAGATGTAGGTCAGTAGGCAACAAATACCTACAGCCACACCACCCTGAACA
>NW_027447231.1:5000-7500 GCF_038048845.1 Mixophyes fleayi | reverse complement strand
TCTCTTGTTCTTGCTTCCTTCAATGCTGGGTTTGAGATGTATGAGAGATGTAGGCCAGTTGGCAAGAAATACCTACAGCCACACCACCCTGAACAAGCCCAATCTTGACTGATCTTGGATGCTAAGCAGGGCGGAGCTTGGTTAGTACTTGGATGGGAGACCACCTGGGAATTCGAGGTGCTGTAAGCCTCTTTTTTTTCTCTCTCTTGTTCTTGCTTCCTTCAATGCTGGTTTTGAGATGTATAAGAGATGTAGGTCAGTAGGCAACCAATACCTACAGCCACACCCTCCTGAACAAGTCCAATCTCGTCTGATCTTGGAAGCTAAGTAGGGCCGCGCCTGCTTAGTACTTGGATGGGAGACCACTTGGGAATTCCAGGAGCTGTTGGCCTTTTTTTTTTCTCTCTCTTGTTCTTGCTTCCTTCAATGCTGGTTTTGAGATGTAGGTCAGTAGGCAACAAATACCTATAGCCACACCACACTGAGCAAGCCCAATCTCATCTGATCTTGGAAGCTAAGCAGGGTCAGGCCTGGTTAATACTTGGATGGGAGACCACCTGGAAATACCAGGTGCTGTAGGCCTTTTTTTTTCTCTCTCTTGTTCTTGCTTCCTTCAATGCTGGTTTTGAGATGTATAAGAGATGTAGGTCAGGAGGCAACCAATACCTACAGCCACACCACCCTGAGCAAGCCCAATCTTAACTGATCTTGGAAGCTAAGCAATGCTGGGCCTGGTAAGTACTTGGATGGATACCACCTGGGAATTCCAGGTGTTGTAAGCCTTTTTTTTTTCTCTCTCTTGTTCTTGCTTCCTTCAATGCTGGTTTTGAGATGTACAAGAGATGTAGGTCAGTAGGCAACAAATACCTACAGACACACCACCCTGAACAAGAACAATCTCGTCTGATCTTGGAAGCTAAGCAGGGCTGGGCCTGGTTAGTACTTCGATGGGAGACCACCTGGAATACCAGGTGCCATAGGCCTTTTTTTCTCTCTCTCTTGTTCTTGCTTCCTTCAATGCCTGTTTTGAGATGTATAAGAGATGTAGGTCTGTAAGCAACCAACACCTACAGCCACACCACCCTGAACAAGCCCAATCTCATCTGATCTTGGAAGCTAAGCAGGGGTGGGCCTGGTTAGTACTTGGATGGGAGACCACCTGGGAATACCAGGTGCCATAGACCTTTTTTTTTTCTCTCTCTTGTTTTTGCTTCCTTCAATGCTGGTTTTGAGATGTATGAGAGATGTAGGTCAGTAGATAACCAATACCTACAGCCACACCACACTGAACAAGCCCAATCTCGCCTGATCTTGGAAGCTAAGCAGGGCCGGGCCTGGTTAGTACTTGGATGGGAGACCACCTGGGAATACCAGGTGCTGTATGCCTTTTTTTTTCTCTCTCTTGTTCTTGGTTCCTTCAATGCTGGTTTTGAGATGTAGGTCAGTAGGCAACAAATTCCTACAGCCACACCACCCTGAACAAGCCCAATCTCGCCTGATCTTGGAAGCTAAGCAGGGCCGGGCCTGGTTAGTACTTGGATGGGAGACCACCTGGGAATACCAGGTGCTGTAGGCATTTTTTTTCTCTGTCTCTTGTTCTTGCTTCCTTCAATGCTGGTTTTGAGATGTATAAGAGATGTAGGTCTGTAAGCAACCAATACCTACAGCCACACCACCCTGAACAAGCCCAATCTCGTCTGATCTTGGAAGCTAAGCAGGGGCGGGCCTGGTTAGTACTTGGATGGGAAACCACCTGGGAATACCAGGTGCCGTAGGCCTTTTTTTTTTCTCTCTCTTGTTCTTGCTTCCTTCAATGCTGGTTTTGAGATGTATGAGAGATGTAGGTCAGTTGGCAAGAAATACCTACAGCCACACCACCCTGAACAAGCCCAATCTTGACTGATCTTGGATGCTAAGCAGGGCGGAGCTTGGTTAGTACTTGGATGGGAGACCACCTGGGAATTCGAGGTGCTGTAAGCCTCTTTTTTTTTCTCTCTCTTGTTCTTGCTTCCTTCAATGCTGGTTTTGAGATGTATAAGAGATGTAGGTCAGTAGTCAACCAATATCTACAGCCACACCACCCTGAACAAGAACAATCTCATCTGATCTTGGAAGCTAAGCAGGGCTGGGCCTGGTTAGTACTTGGATGGGAGACCACCTGAGAATACCAGTTGCTGTAGGCCTTTTTTTTTCTCTCTCTTGTGCTTGCTTCCTTCAATGCTGGTTTTGAGATGTATAAGAGATGTAGGTCAGTAGGCAACCAATACCTACAGCCACACCACCCTGAACAAGAACAATTTCGTCTGATCTTGGAAGCCAAGCAGGGCCAGGCCTGGTTAGTACTTGGATGGGAGACCACCTGGGAATATCAGGTGCTGTAGGCATTTTTTTTTCTCTCTCTTGTTCTTGCTTCCTTCAATGCTGGTTTTGAGATGTATAAGAGATGTAGGTCAGTAGACAACCAATACCCACGGCCACACCACCCTGAACAAGCCCAATC
>NW_027447230.1:12500-22500 GCF_038048845.1 Mixophyes fleayi | reverse complement strand
AAGAGATGTAGGTCAGTAGGCAAGCAGTACCTACAGCCACACCAACCTGAACAAGATCAATCTCGTCTGATCTTGGAAACTAAGCAGGGCCGCGCCTGGTCAGTACTTCGATGGGAGACCACCTAGGAATAACAGGTGCTGTACATTTTATTTTTTCGTTTTTTTCTCTCTCTTGTTTTTGCTTTCTTCAAACCCGGTGTTGAGTTGTATAAGAGATGTAGGTCAGTAAGCAAGCTATACCTACAGCCACACAACCCTGAGCAAGTCCAATCTCATTTAATCTTGAAAGCTAAGCAGAGCCGGGCCTGGTTAGTACTTGGATGGGAGAGCACCTGGGAATACCAGGTGCTGTGAGGTTTTTTTTTCTTTTTTTTTCTCTCTTGTTCCTGCTTCCTTCAATGCTGGTGTTGAGATGTATAAGAGATGTTGGTCAGTAGGCAAACAATACCTACAGTAAACCACAGTGAACATGCCCAAGCTCATCTGATCTTGGAAGCTAAGCAGGGTCGGGTCTGGTTAGTACTTGGATGGGAGACAACCTGGGAATACCGAGTGCTGTTGGGTATTTTTTTTTGGTTTTTTTTCTCTCTTTTCCTGCTTCCTTCAATGCTGGTGTTGAGATGTATAAGAGATGTAGGTCAGTAGGCAAGCAATACTTATAGTCAACCACCCTGAACATGCCCAATCTCATCTGATCTTGGAAGCTAAGCAGGGTTGGGCCTGGTTAGTACTTGGATGGGAGACTTCCTGGGGATACCAGGTGCTGTAGTTTTTGTTTTTTTTCGTTTTTTCCTCTCTTGTTCCTGCTTTCTTCAATGCTGGTGTTTAGATGTATAAGAGATGTAGGTCAGTAAGCAAACAATATCTACAGCCACACCACCCTGAACAAGATCAATCTCGTCTGATCTTGGAAGCTAAGCAGGACCAGGCCTGGTTAGTACTTGGATGGGAGACCACCTGGGAATACCAGGTGCTGTAGGTTTTATTTTTTCGTTTTTTTCTCTCTCTTGTTCCTGCTTTCTTCAATGCCGGTGTTGAGATGTAAAGAGATGTAGGTCAGTAAGCAAGCAACACCTACAGCCACACCACCCTGAACAAGTCCAATCTCCTCTAATCTTGGAAGCTAAGCAGGGCCAGGCCTGGTTAGTACTTGGATGGGTGACCACCTGGGAATACCAGGTGCTGCAGGTTGGTTTTTTTTTTCGGTTTTTTTTCTCTCTTGTTCCTGCTTCCTTCAATGCTGGTGTTGAGATGTATAAGAGATGAAGGTTAGTAGGCAAACAATACCTACAGCCACACCACACTGAACAAGACCAATCTCCTCTGGTTTTGGAAGCTAGACAGGGCCGGTCCTGGTTAGTACTTATATCGGAGACCACCTGGAAATACCAGGTGCTGTGTTTTTTTTTTTTCTCTCTTGTTCCTGCTTCCTTCAATGCTGGTGTCTAGATGTATAAGAGATGTTGGTCAGTAAGCAAGCAATACCTACAGTAAACCACCCTGAACATGCCTAATCTCATCTTATCTTGGAAGCTAAGCAGGGCCAGACCTGGTTAGTACTTGGATGGGAGACCACCTGGAAATACCAGGTGCTGTAGTTTTTTTTTTTTCGTTTTTTTTCTCTCTTGTTTCTGCTTCCTTCAATGCTGGTGTTGAGATGTATAAGAGATGTAGGTCAGTAAGCAAACAATACCTACAGCCACAACACCCTGAATAAAACCAATCTCGTCTGATCTTGGAAGCCAAGCAGCGCCGGTACTGGTTAGTACTTGGTTGGGAGACCAACTGGGAATACTAGGTGCTGTAGGTTTTTTTTTTCCGTGTTTTTTTTCTCTCTTGTTCCTGCTTCCTTCAATGCTGGTGTTGAGATGTATAAGAGATGTAGGTCAGTCAACAAGCAATAACTACAGCCACACATCCCTGAACAAGCCCAATCTTGTCTGATCTTGGAAGCTAAGCAGGGCCAGACCTGGTTAGTACTTGGATGGGAGATCACCTGGAAATACCAGGTGCTGTAGGGTTTTTTTTTTCGTTTTTTTTCTCTCTTGTTCCTGCTTCCATCAATGCTGGTGTTGAGATGTATAAGAGATGTAGGTCACTAGGCAAACAATACCTACAGCCACACATCCCTGATCAAGCACAATCTTGTCTGATCTTGGAAGCTAAGCAGGGCCAGGCTTGGTTAGTACTTGAATGGAAGACCACCTGGAAATACCAGGTGCTGTAGGTTTTTTTTTTTCGTTTTTTTTTTCGTTTTTTTTCTCTCTTGTTCCTGCTTCCATCAATGCTGGTGTTGAGATGTATAACAGATGTAGGTCAGTAGGCAAGCAATCCCTACAGCCATACCACCCTGAACAAGCCCAAACTCGTCTGATCTTGGAAGCGAAGCAGGGCCGGGCCTGGTTAGTACTTGAATGGAAGACCACCTGGGAATACCAGGTGATGTAGGTTTTTTTTTTCGTTTTTTTTTCTCTCTTGTTCTTGCTTCCTTCAATGCCCGTGTTGAGATGTATAAGAGATGTAGGTCACTAGACAAGCAATACCTACAGCCACACATCTCTGAGCAAGCCCAATCTTGTCTGATCTTGGAAGCTAAGCAGCGCCGGGCCTGGTTAGTACTTGGATGGGAGACCACCTGGAAATACCAGTTGCTGTAGGTTTTTTTTTTGTTTTTTTTCTCTCTTGTTCCTGCATCCTTCAATGCTAGTGTTGAGATGTATAAGAGATGTAGGTCAGTTAACAAGCAATAACTACAGCCACACCACCTTGAACAAGCCCAAACTCGTCTGATCTTGGAAGCTAAGCAGGGCTGGGCCTGGTTAGTACTTGGATGGGAGACCACCTGGGGATACCAGGTGCTGTAGGTTTTTTTTTTTTTGTTTTTTTCTCTTTTGTTCCTGCTGGTGTTGAGATGTATAAGAGATGTATGTCAGTAGGCCAGTAGGCAAGCAGTACCTACAGCCATACCACCCTGAACAAGCGCAAACTCATCTGATCTTGGAAGCTAAGCTGGGCCAGGCCTGGTTAGTACTTGGATGGGAGACCACCTGGGAATACCAGGTGCTGTAGGTTTTTTTTTTCTTTTTTTTTTCTCTCTTGTTCCTGCTTCCTTCAATGCTGGTGTTGAGATGTATAAGAGATGTATGTCAGTAACCAAGCAATACCTACTGTCAACCACCCTGAACAAGATCAATCTCGTCTGATCTTGGAAACTAAGCAGGGCCGCGCCTGGTCAGTACTTCGATGGGAGACCACCTAGGAATAACAGGTGCTGTACATTTTATTTTTTCATTTTTTTCTCTCTCTTGTTTTTGCTTTCTTCAAAGCCGGTGTTGAGTTGTATAAGAGATGTAGGTCAGTAAGCAAGCTATACCTACAGCCACACAACCCTGAACAAGTCCAATCTCATTTAATCTTGAAAGCTAAGCAGAGCCGGGCCTGGTTAGTACTTGGATGGGAGAGCACCTGGGAATACCAGGTGCTGTGAGTTTTTTTTTTCTTTTTTTTTTCTCTCTTGTTCCTGCTTCCTTCAATGCTGGTGTTGAGATGTATAAGAGATGATGGTCAGTAGGCAAACAATACCTACAGTAAACCACAGTGAACATGCCCAAGCTCATCTGATCTTGGAAGCTAAGCAGGGTCGGGTCTGGTTAGTACTTGGATGGGAGACAACCTGGGAATACCGAGTGCTGTTGGGTATTTTTTTTTGTTTTTTTTTCTCTCTTTTTCCTGCTTCCTTCAATGCTGGTGTTGAGATATATAAGAGATGTAGGTTAGCAGGCAAGTAATACATACAGTCAACCACCCTGAACATGCCCAATCTTGTTTATCTTGGAAGCTAAGCAGGGCTGGGCCTGGTTAGTACTTGGATGGGAGACCACCTGGGAATACCAGGTGCTGTAGTTTTTTTTTTTTTTCGTTTTTTCCTCTCTTGTTCCTGCTTCCTTCAATGCTGGTGTTTAGATGTATAAGAGATGTAGGTCAGTAGGCAAGCAATACCTACAGCCACACCACCCTGAACAAGATCAATCTCGTCTGATCTTGGAAGCTAAGCAGGGCCAGGCCTGGTTAGTACTCGGATGGGAGACCACTTAAGAATACCAGGTGCTATAAGTTTTTTTTTTTTTCGTGTTTTTTTCTCTCTTGTTCATACTTCCTTCATTGCTGGTGTTGAGATGTATAAGAGATGTAGGTCAGTAGGCAAACAATACCTACAGCCACAGCACCCTGAGCAAGCCCAATCTGGTCTGATCTTGGAAGCTAAGCAGGACCAGGCCTGGTTAGTACTTGGATGGGAGACCACCTGGGAATACCAGGTGCTGTAGGTTTTATTTTTTCGTTTTTTTCTCTCTCTTGTTCCTGCTTTCTTCAATGCCGGTGTTGAGATGTAAAGAGATGTAGGTCAGTAAGCAAGCAATACCTACAGCCACACCACCCTGAACAAGTCCAATCTCCTCTAATCTTGGAAGCTAAGCAGGGCCAGGCCTGGTTAGTACTTGGATGGGTGACCACCTGGGAATACCAGGTGCTGCAGGTTGGTTTTTTTTTCGGTTTTTTTTCTCTCTTGTTCCTGCTTCCTTCATTGCTGGTGTTGAGATGTGTAAGAGATGTATGTCAGTAGGCAGGCAATACCTACTGTCAACCACCCTGAACATGCCCAATCTTGTCTGATCTTGGAAGCTAAGCAGGGCCGGGCCTGGTTAGTACTTGGATGGGAGACCACCTGGGAATACCAGGTGCTGTAGGTTTTTTTTTAACTTTCTTTCTCTCTTGTTCCTGCTTCCTTCAATGCTGGTGTTGAGATAAAAATAAGAGATGTAGGTCAGTCGGCAAGCAATACCTACAGCCACACCACCCTGAACAAGCCTAATCTCATCTGATCTTGGAAGCTAAGCAGGGCCGGGCCTGGTCAGTCCTTCCATGGGAGACCACCTAGGAATGCCAGGTGCTGTAGGTTTTATTTTTTCGTTTTTTTCTCTCTCTTGTTCCTGCTTTCTTCAATGCCGGTGTTGAGATGTATAAGAGATGTAGGTCAGTAGGCAAGCAATACCTACAGTAAACCACCCTGAACATGCCCAATCTCATCTTATCTTGGAAGCTAAGCAGGGCAGGAGCTGGTTAGTACTTGGATGGAAGACCACCTTGCAATACCAGGTTCTGTAGGTTTTTTTTTTTCTCTCTTGTTCCTGCTTCCTTCAATTCTAGTGTTGAGATGTATAAGAGATGTAGGTCTGTAAGCGAACAATACCTACAGCCACACCACCCTGAACAAGACCAATCTCGTGTGATCTTGAAAGCTAAGCAGGGCCGGTCCTGGTTAGTACTTGCATGGGAGAGCACCTGGGAATACCAGGTGCTGTAGGTTTTTTTTTTTTCGTTTTTTTTTCTCTCTTGTTCCTGCTTCCTTCAATGCTGGTGTTGAGATGTATAAGAGATGTAGGTCAGTAGGCAAGCAGTACCTACAGCCACACCACCCTGAACAAGTTCAATCTCATCTGATCTTGGAAGCTAAGCAGGGCCACGCCTGGTCAGTACTTCAATGGGAGACCACCTTGGAATACCAGGTGCTGTAGGTTTTATTTTTTGCGGGTTTTTTTCTCTCTTGTTTCTGCTTCCTTCAATTCTAGTGTTGAGATGTATAAGAGATGTAGGTCAGTAAGCAAGCAATAACTACAGCCACACAACCCTGAACAAGTCCAATCTCATTTAATCTTGAAAGCTAAGCAGGTCCGGGCCTGGTTAGTACTTGGATGGGAGAGCACCTGGGAATATCAGGTGCTGTGGGGTTATTTTTTCGTTTTTTTTTCTCTCTTGTTCCTGCTTCCTTCAATGCTGGTGTTGAGATGTATAAGAGATGTTGGTCAGTAGGCAAGCAATACCTACAGTAAACCACAGTGAACATGCCCAAGCTCATCTGATCTTGGAAGCTAAACAGAACCGGTCTTGATTAGTACTTGGATGGGAGACCACCTGGGAATACCAGGTGCTGTAGGTTGTTTTTTTTTTTCGTTTTTTTTTCTCTCTTGTTCCTGCTTCCTTCAATGGTGATGTGGAGATGTATAAGATATGTAGGTCAATAGGCAATCAATACCTACAGCCAAACCACCCTGAACAAGATCAATCTCGTCTAATCTTGGAAGCTAAGCAGGGCCAGGCCTGGTCAGTACTTCGATGGGAGACCACCTAGGAATACCAGGTGTTGTAGGTTTTATTTTTTCGTTTTTTTCTCTCTCTTGTTCCTGCTTTCTTCAATGCCGATGTTGAGATGTATAATAGATGTAGGTCAGTAAGCAAGCAATACCTACATCTACACCACCCTGAACAAGCCCAATCTCGTCTAATCTTGGAAGCTAAGCGGGGCCAGGCCTGGTTAGTACTTGGAAGGGAGACCACCTGGGAATGCGAGGTGCTGTAGGTTGTTTTTTTTTTTCTCTCTTGTTCCTGCTTTCTTTAATGCTGGTGTTGAGATGTATAAGAGATGTATGTCAATAGGCCAGTAGGCAAGCAGTACCTCCAGCTGTACCACCCTGAACAAGCCTAAATTCGTCTGATCTTGGAAGCTAAGCAGGGCCAGGCCTGGTTAGTACTTGGATGGGAGACCACCTGGGAATACCAGGTGCTGTAGGTATTTTTTTCCATTTTTTTTTTCTCTCTTGTTCCTGCTTCCTTCAATGCTGGTGTTGAGATGTATAAGAGATGTAGGTCAATAGGCAAGCAATACCTACAGCCATACCACCCTGAACATGCCCAATCTTGTCTGATCTTGGAAGCTAAGCAGGGCCAGGCCTGGTTAGTACTTGGATGGGAGAGCACCTGGGAATATCAGGTGCTGCTGGTTTGTTTTTTTTTCGTTTTTTTTTCTCTCTTGTTCCTGCTTCCTTCATTGCTGGTGTTGAGATGTATAAGAGATGTTGGTCAGTAGGCAAGCAATACCTACAGTAAACCACCCTGAACATGCCCGATCTCGTCTGATCTTGGAAGCTTAGCAGGGCCGGGCCTGGTTAGTACTTGGATGGGAGACCACCTGGGGATACCAGATGCTGTAGGTTTATTTTTTTTTATTTTTTTCTCTCTTGTTCCTGCTTTCTTTAATGCCGGTGTTGAGATATATAAGAAATGTAGGTCACTAGGCAAGCAATACCTACAGCCACACCACCCTGAACAAGCCCAATCTCGTCTGATCTTGGAAGCTAAGCAGGGCCAGGCCTGGTTAGTACTTGGATGGGAGACCACCTGGGAATACCAGGTGCTGTAGGTTTTTTTTTTCTCTTGTTCCTGCTTCCTTCAATGCCGATGTTGAGATGTATAAGAGATGTAGGTCACTAGGCAAGCAATACCTACAGCCACACCACCCTGAACAAGCCCAATCTCGTCTGATCTTGCAAGCTAAGCAGGGCCGGCCCTGGTTAGTACTTGGATGGAAGACCACCTGGGAATACCAGCTGCTGTAGGTTTTTTTTTCCGGTTTTTTTTCTCTCTTGTTCCTGCTTTCTTCAATGCTGGAGTTGAGATGTATAAAAGATGAAGGTCGGTAGCCAAGCAATGCCTACAGTCAACCACCCTGAGCAAGCCCAATCTCATCTGATCTTGGAAGCTAAGCAAGGCCGGTCTTGGTTAGTACTTGCATGGGAGACCACCTGGGAATACCAGGTGCTGTAGGTTTTTGTTTTTTTTCTTTTTTTTTTCTCTCTTGTTTCTGCTTCCTTCAATTCTAGTGTTGAGATGTATAAGAGATGTAGGTCTGTAGGCAAGCAATACCTACAGCCACACCACCCTGAACAAGACCAATCTCGTCTGGTCTTGGAATCTAAGCAGGGCCACGCCTGGTTAGTACTTTGATGGGAGACCACCTAGGAATACCAGGTGCTGTAGGTTTTATTTTTTCATTTTTTTCTCTCTCTTGTTCCTGCTTCCTTCAATGCTGGTGTTGAGATGTATAAGAGATGTAGGTCAGTAGGCAAGCAATACCTACAGCCATACCACCCTGAACAAGCCCAAACTCATCTTAGCTTGGAAGCTAAGCGGGGCCAGGCCTGGTCAGTACTTGGAATGGAGACCACCTGGGAATACCTGGTGCTGTAGGTTTTTTTTTTTTCCATTTTTTTTTCTCTCTTGTTTCTGCGTCCTTCAATTCTAGTGTTGAGATGTATCATAGATGTAGGTCAATAGGAAAGCAATACCTACAGCCACACCACCCTGAACAAGATCAATCTCGTCTGATCTTGGAAGCTAAGCAGGGCTGGCGCTGGTTAGTACTTGGGTGGGAGACCACCTGGGAATACCAGGTGCTGTAGGTTGTTTTTTTTTTCGTTTTTTTTTTCTCTCTTGTTCCTGCTTCCTTCATTGCTGGTGTTGAGATGTATAAGAGATTATGTCAGTAGGCAAGCAATACCTACAGCCACACCACCCTGAACAAGACCAATCTCGTCTTATCTTGGAAGCAAAGCAGGGCCGGACCTGGTTGGTATTTGGATGGGAGACCACCTGGGAATACCAGGTGCTGTCATTTTTTGTTTTTTTCGTTATTTTTTCTCTCTTGTTCCTGCTTCCTTCAATACTGGTGTTGAGATGTATAAGAGATGTAGGTCAGTAAGTAGGCAAGCAATACCTACAGCACAACACCCTGAATAAGCCCAATCTTGTCTAATCTTGAAAGATAAGCAAGGCTGGGCCTGGTTAGTACTTGGATGGGAGAGCACCTGGGAATACCAGGTGCTGTAGGTTTTATTTTTTCGTTTTTTTCTCTCTCTTGTTTCTGCTTTCTTCAATGCCGGTGTTGAGATGTATAAGAGATGTAGGTCAGTAAGAAAGCAATACCTACAGCCACACCAACGTGAACATGTCCAAGCTCATCTAATCTTGAAAGCAAAGCAGGGCCGGGCCTGGTTAGTACTTGGATGGGAGAGCACCTGGGAATACCAGGTGCTGTGGGGTTTTTTTTTTTCGTTTTTTTTTCTCTCTTGTTCCTGCTTCCTTCAATGCTGGTGTTGAGATGTATAAGAGATGTTGGTCAGGAAGCAAGCAGTACTTATAGTAAACCACCCTAAACAAGCCCAAACTCATCTGATCTTGTAAGCTAAGCAGGGCTGGGCCTGGTTAGTACTTGGATGGTAGACCACCTGGAAATACCAGGTTCTGTAGTTTATTTTTTTCGTTTTTTTTTCTCTCTTGTTCCTGCTTCCTTCAATGTCCGTGTTGAGATGTATAAGAGATGTAGGTCAGTAAGTAGGCAAGGAATCCCTACAGCCATACCACCCTGAACAAGCCCAAACTCATCTGATCTTGTAAGCTAAGCAAGACCAGGCCTGGTTCGTACTTGGATGGGAGACCACCTGGGAATACCAGGTGCTGTAGATTTTTTTTTCGTTTTTTTTTCTGTCTTGTTCCTGCTTCCTTCAATGTCCGTGTTGAGATGTATAAGAGATGTAGGTCAGGAATTATGCAAGCAATACCTACAGCAGAACACCCTGAATAAGCCCGATTGTGGAAGCTAAGCAGGGCTGGGCATGGTTAGTACTTGGATGGGAGACCACCTGGGAATACCAGGTGCTGTAGGTTTTTGTTTTTTTAAGTTTTTTTTTCTCTTTTGTTCATGCTTCCTTCAATGCTGGTGTCTAGATGTATAAGAGATGTTGGTCAGTAGGCAAACAGTACCTGCAGTAAACCACCCTGAACATGCCCAATCTCATCTTATCTTGGAAGCTAAGCAGGGCCGGACCTGGTTAATACTTGGATGGGAGACCACCTGGGAATACCAGTTGCTGTTTGTTCTTTGTTTTTTTCGTTATTTTTTTTCTCTTGTTCCTGCTTCCTTCAAGGCTGGTGTTGAGATGTATAACAGATGTAGGTGAGTAGGCAACCAAACCCTACAGCCATACCACCCTGAACAAGCCCAAACTCGTCTGATCTTGTAAGCTAAGCAGGGCCGGGCCTGGTTAGTACTTGGATGGGAGACCACCTGGGAATACCAGGTGCTATAGTTTTTTTTTTTCGTTTTTTT
>NW_027447230.1:7500-10000 GCF_038048845.1 Mixophyes fleayi | reverse complement strand
TCGTTTTTTTCTCTCTCTTGTTTCTGCTTTCTCAATGCCGGTGTTGAGATGTATAAGAGATGTAGGTCAGTAAGAAAGCAATACCTACAGCCACACCACCGTGAACATGTCCAAGCTCATCTAATCTTGAAAGCTAAGCAGGGCCAGGCCTGGTTAGTACTTGGATGGGAGAGCACCTGGGAATACCAGGTGCTGTGGGGTTTTTTTTTTTCGGTTTTTTTTCTCTCTGCTTCCAGGTGCTGTAGGTTTGTTTTTTTTCGTTTTTTATTCTCTCTTGTTCCTGCTTCCTTCAATGCTGGTGTTGAGATGTATAAGAGATGTAGGTTAGTAAGCAAACAATACATACAGCCACACCACCATGAACAAGACCACTCTCGTCTTATCTTGGAAGCTAAGCAGGGTTGGACCTGGTTAGTATTTCGATGGGAGAGCACCTGGGAATACTAGGTGCTGTTGTTTTTTCTTTTTTTCGTTATTTTTTCTCTCTTGTTCCTGCTTCTTTCAATGCTGGTGTTGAGATGTATAAGAGATGTAGGTCAGTCGGGAAGCAATACCTACAGTCATCCACCCTTAACATGCCCAATCTTATCTGATCTTGTAAGCTAAGCAGGGCCGGGACTGGTTAGTACTTGAATGGGACACCAACTGGGAATACCAGGTGCTGTAGGTTTATATTTTTCGGTTTTTTTTCTCTCTTGTTCCTGCTTCCTTCAATGTCCGTGTTGAGATGTATAAGAGATGTAGGTCAGTAAGTATGCAAGCAATACCTACGGCACAACACCCTGAATAAGCCCATTCTTGTCTGATCTTTGAAGCTAAGCAGGGCTGGGCATGGTTAGTACTTGGATGGGAGACCACCTGGGAATACCAGGTGCTGTGGGTTTTTTTTTTTTCAATTTTTTTTTCTCTCTTGTTCCTGCTTCCTTCAATGCTGGTGTGTAGATATATAAGAGATGTTGGTCAGTAGGCAAGCAATACCTGCAGTAAACCACCCTGAACATACCCAATTTCATCTTATCTTGGATGCTAAGCAGGGCCAGACATGGTTAGTACTTGGATGGGAGACCCCTGGGAATACCAGGTGCTGTTTGTTTGTTTGTTTTTTTCGTTATTTTTTTTCTCTTGTTCCTGCTTCCTCCAATGCTGGTGTTGAGCTGTATAAGAAATGTAGGTCAGTAGATAAGCAATACCTACAGTCATCCACCCTGAACATGCCCAATCTCCTCTGATCTTGGAAGCTAAGCAGGGTCAGGCCTGGTTAGTACTTGGATGGGAGACCAACTGGGAATACCAGGTGCTGTAGGTTTTTTTTTTCCGTTTTTTTTTCTCTCTTGTTCCTGCTTCCTTCATTGCTGGTGTTGAGATGTATAAGAGATGTAGGTCAGTAGGCAAGCAATACCTCCAGTCAACCACCATGAACATGCCGATTTTCATCTGATCTTTGAAGCTAAGCAGGGCCAGGCCTGGTTAGTACTTGGATGGGAGACCACCTGGGAATACCAGGTGCTGTAGGTTTTTTTTTTCCCGTTTTTTTACTCTCTTGTTCCTGCTTCCTTCAAAGCTGGTTTCTAGATGTATAAGAGATGTAGGTTAGTAAATACTCAATACCTACAGCCACACCACGCTGAACATGCCCAATCTCATCTGATCTTGGAAGCTAAGCAGGGCCAGACCTGGTTAGTACTTGGATGGGAGACCACCTGGGAATAACAGTTGCTGTAGGTTGTTTTTTTTTTTCGTTATTTTTTTTCTCTTGTTCCTGCTTCCTCCAATGCTTGTGTTGAGATGTATAAGAGATGTAGGTCAGTAGGCAAGCAATACCTACAGCCACACCACCCTGAACAAGCCCAATCTCATCTTATCTTGGAAGCTAAGCAGTGTTGGGCCTGGTAAGTACTTGGATGGGAGACCACCTGGGAATTCAAGGTGCTGTAGGTGTTTTTAATTCGTTTTTTTTTCTCTCTTGTTCCTGCTTCCTTCAATGCTGGTGTTGAGATGTATAAGAGATGTAGGTCAGTAGGCAAGCAATACCTACAGCCACACCACCCTGAACAAGCCCAATCTCATCTGATCTTGAAAGCTAAGCAGCACCAGGCCTGGTTAGTACTTGGATGGGAGACCACCTGGGAATACCAGGTGCTGTAGGTTTTTTCTTTGTCGTTTTTTTAACTCTCTTGTTCCTGCTTCCTTCAATGTTGGTGTTGAGATGTATAAGAGATGTAGGTCAGCAGATAAGCAATACATACAGGCACACCGCCCTGAACAAGCCCAATCTCATCTGATCTTGGAAGCTAAGCAGGCCTGGGCCTGGTTAGTACTTGGATGGGAGACCACCTGGGAATACCAGGTGCTGTAAGTTTTTTTTTTTTCGTTTTTTTTTCTCTCTTGTTCCTGCTACCTTCAATGCTGGTGTTGAGATGTATAAGATATGTAGGTCAGTAAGGAAACAATAGCTACAGTCAACCACCCTGAACATGCCCAAAATCGTCTGATCTTGGAA